>NC_056707.1:23021693-23106693 GCF_018831695.1 Puntigrus tetrazona
GAAAATTGATGACAAATCTAAGAGACGGATAATCCGAATGGTAACAAAAGAGCCTAGAAAGACTTCTAAAGAGATTCAAGGTGAACTTCATGCTCAAGGAACATCAGTGTCAGATCGCACCATCCCGTCGTTGTTTGAGCCAAAGTGGACTACATGGGAAACGACCAAGGAGGACACCATTGTTGAAAACGAATCATAAAAAAGCAAGACTGGAATATGCCAAACTACATGTTGACAAGCCACAAAGCTTCTGGGAGAATGTCCTGTGGACAGATGAGACAAAATCGAAGTTTTTGCCAAGGCACATCAGCTGTATGTTCACAGACGAAAAAAATGAAGCATATCAAGAAAAGAACACTGTCCCTACTGTGAAACATGGAGGAGGCTCTGTTATGTTCTGGGGCTGCTTTGCTGCGTCTGGCACAGGGTGTCTTGAATCTGTGCAGGGTACAATGAAATCTCAAGACTATCAAGGAATTCTAGAGAGAGAAATGTACTAGCCAGTGTCAGAAAGCTTGGTCTCAGTCGCAGGTCATGGGTCTTGCAACAGGACAATGACCCAAAACACACCGCTAAAAACACCCAAGAATGGCTAAGAGGAAAAAATTGGACTATTGTAAAGTGGCCTTCTATGAGCCCTGACCTCAATCCTATTGAGCATCTTTGGAAGGAGCTGAAACATGCAGTCTGGAAAAGGCACCCTTCAAACCGGACACAACTGGAGCAGTTTGCTCATGAGGAGTGGGCCAAAATACCTGCTGAGAGGTGCAGAAGTCTCATTGACAGTTACAGGAAGCGTTTGATTGCAGTGATTGCCTCAAAGGTTGCGCAACAAAATATTAAGTTAGGGGTACCATCATTTTTGTCCAGGTCTGTTTCATGAGTTTATTTTTTTTAATAATTCTGTTGAAGCATGGTTGAAAAACAATGTCTGACTTTCATTGGTTAACATTTATAGAATTTTATTTATTATTACTTTTGTCAGATTAAAGTTATTTCTGTGACCATTGTGACTTTTTCTTTCATTGACCAAAGGGTACCAACAATTTGTCCACGTCTGTATATATATATATATATATATATATATATATATATATATATATATATATATATATATATATATATATATATAAAAAAGAAATATATATATATATATATATATATATATATATATATATATATATATATATATATATATATATATATATGCATGCTATTATATAATGTAAATCGTGAATATATAGTTCTAATTCTGGAAATATAATTGTACAAACATTTAAAAATTTTATATTTATATATTCTGATTAAATATTCACACTTACAACTATATATTCTGATATATATATATATATATATATATATATATATATATATATATATATATATAGTCACAGTTCTTTATAGTTTCCTGTTTGGCACTTCATATAATTTTATATAATAAATATAATTTGTGTATTTGATCTCTCTCTCTATACATCTCAAACATATTAGATTAATATACTTTATTCATGTAACATATAAATTCAAATAATGATAGGAAATGACAGAATGATTTGACTGTATTAAATATTCAAAAAATACTCTATTACTCAATGAGAAGGTGATAATAATAACAACACTAGTGATAATAATGATAAAAACATAAAAAGTCATTATATTTATGCTGGATGCAATGAAAAATATTACATGCAAGCTCTGGCTTGAATAAACAGTACAAGCTAACATGAATAAGAAAAAATACTTTTTTATTTGGCTGAGAGTGCTATATTAAAATAGCAAAAGCCTAATTTCTGGTGCAGAAGACACGGAGACATCATACCGTCTAATTATCCTGTTTATGTTCCTCTCATCCTCAGAAACGGAGTAGAGCCAGTTCAACTTAACCAGGAACAGGAACATATTTACAGGCCTGTCTCTAGAGCTTCACACCGCTCTGCACACTAACTCCCAACAAACCCACAGACCCAGTGTAAAAACGGGGATCCGTGTGTTTTAGAGGCTCGCTGGGTCTGTGTGGATGGCTTTAACAGGTTCTCTTCTCCTAGCTGAAGCAAACTCTGTGAGAACTCTCACGAACACACCGAAGGCCTGTCGCTTCGTTTAAAACTGTTTTGGTATGTAATTCTGTCAAACAGATCAGCTAAATATGACCGACCATCTATTTTTAGAAAGGCAACGCGAGGACTGTATTAATTTTTGTATAAAGAAACCATATTAAATACAAGTATAAAACTAAGCAAAAGCCATTTCACTGCAGCAGGTCCTTGTTACAGACCTTTAATCCAGCCTTAGTTAGGATCTCCGGTATTCTATTTCTAATTCTGTTTATTTTAAGCATAATTCCTTTGAGTAGATCATATCACAAAGAATCTTTCAAGGAATTTATCTCTGAAAAGCAGAACTAAAAATAAGGGGACATAGACAAAAGCACAGAGATGATAGTTTATACTTTAGCATGCTTTAAACATTATATACACACACACACACACACACACACACACACACACACACATATATATATATATATATATATATATATATATATATATATATATATATATATATATATATATATATACACATATATATATATACACACACACATATATATATATATATATATATATATATACATATATATACATATACATATATATATATATATATATATATATATATATATATATATATATATATATATATATATATATATAAATATAAACACATACTCATGTATAACTTAAAAGTTTAGTATATGTTTGTGGGTTAATGGAATATATAAGTAAAATATATCTTAAAAATATATACCGATATTACAAAATATGCATCAAGTATCAAGGAAATGTGTTTCTAATCTTATAATGCATGTTGTGTAAATGCATTACAATACAAATGTATGTATTTTGGATTTACAATAAATATATGAGAAAATATGAGCACTAAAATATGAATTACAGTTAGAGTTTAGTTATGATTTTTAGTTAGTATTACTTTTCCCGTAATTAATAATGACAATAACATTATTAAATGTAAATATATGTATAACAAAAATACCAATGACCAAAATATATTAGAATATATAATAAACGAAAATGTTGAAAGCTAAAATAAATATTTATTTATAAGAATATTAGCAGTATTTTTATATTTATATTTGTATATATATATATATATATTTATATTTCTATATATATATTTGTATATATATATATATATATATATATATATATATTAGATAACCAACATGTATAATACACAGACACACACAGGCACACATCATATATATATATACACACATCTGTTTTTGCCATATGGAGAGAGGAAGAGAGAGGAAGAGACAGACAATCAAAATGTCCAAGAAAGTACAGAGGCAGAGATTCAAAAACCTTGTGAGCATAATAGGCCTAATATTTGGTTGTGCTATAGTATTTTTTACTGGCTAGAGTATCGAGTATTTATCTTATCTAATGTCAAACTCAACTGAAACCATTTGAGGATGGATGCAATAAGCTGCTGCCTATGTAGACGTGTTCCAAAACACTCACTTATGAGGCTGATTTAGATTTAGTGTGCTGTTTAGAGCCAAAATGAGAGCGTATTTGATTTAGAAACAAAAAGGAAGGCCCTGAATGAAAGGAGATGAATAGAAAGAATAGCAGTGAAGATGAGAGATGTGAACATAAAAGAAATGATTCTTCCTCTGACACAGAGACAAGCAGATAAATGACGCCCTACAGCTTCATTTGTCTTGTTTGCGTGCGTGCGGACAGTGAAGCGTTTGCTATTCTTTCCCTCCCATCCTCAGGCTGGATTATGAGCGTGAACCTCGGTGGCTGGCCAGCTGCTAACTACACACCCTGACAAACATTTCATTTGTGACACCCTAGACAAAAAGCTGGGTGGGAGGAAAAAGGACAGAGCTTGACGAAACAGGGCCCCGGGGCCAGTGAGAGAGAGAGAGTTCACCTGATGGGTCATCACTGTGAAATCAGCTCGCAGAAACACTGGGCAGATGACACACACTTCTTGAGATTCTTTTGTAAAACTTTAACTATTTATAACTTAACGCGCTGCCTTGAAAACACAAATTCATGGTGTAAAAATATGTCTACCTGACTCAAAATTATGTCTATCTTAGACCAATAGGAGATGTGCATAAATGCTTAAAATATACGATTTAAATAATATTTTACTTTTTCGATTTAAATTTGTCTAATAAAAAAATAAATGTTAAATATTAAAAATAATAATACATTTTCCTATAAAAATAAGTAGTACCGTCAAACAATTAATCTTTTACATTTGTTATATATATATATATATATATATATATATATATATATATATATATATATTCAAGTTGAGTAAATACATTTTTAATTATAATACATTTTTATTATAAATTATTATTACCAATTTTTATTGCCAAATTATGTATGTGTGTGATTATATAAATTTCAAATGTACTTTTTAAATAAATTCTAAAATATATATATTTTTATACAATTTCTTTTAAAAACTATCACATTCGTAATTTCTTTCATCATTTAATAACATAAGTCTGCCTATCCAAATAATGAAAGGCAGGAACACTGTAACTGTTTTTCCAGTTCCGTTCAGCGCTTCGGGGCAAGTCAAATCTGAATGAAAAAAAAATCCATATTGGAGGATGTTGTCACTCTGTAAAATCTCTTCATCTTTTCCTCCATTCATAAAGCCCTGTCCGTCCCTGAGTCACCATCCCCGTCTGATCTCCAGTCGGCTCTTACCTCGTTTCCAAGCAAAGCAGAAACACATGCTTCGGAGGCATCGCAAATGGCGGTGAGGTCGTGACCCCCCTCCAGTGCGAGCACCAGCCGGCCGCCGGCCAGTCCCATCAGCTGCTTGGTCAGGTAGCCAAAACCTGCCGAAGGGGGAGACAGGAAATACAAGAGGGGGTTACCGGTGGCTGGCCTTTGATCAAAGGAACCAGAGATGAAGAAAAAATGGAGAGAGGGAGAAAATAAGACAGTATTACATCACATTCTCTCTGTTAAAAAGACGGCACTCTGGATTTACTGGGCCTAAACGTATAATACGAGGCAGGTTTAATTTTAATAAATGCGGCTTAGCATTTTGGCCGCAGGCATCTTTTGATCTTTGTTTGAATATATGCATCCGACTATACCTCCCTTCCCCAGAGATTCACATTCAAGGCCATTCTAGATTATTTTATTTTGTTTTAATTCTTCACTGGCACGAAGGAGACGTTCTTCAACACCATACAGCTCGGCTCAACCACCGAGAACCTGATACAACACTAATTGCACCAGAACTGAGGAACTCCTCTGAATAGCTGGTGCACGTCTCTCTTAAAGGAACAGTGCTCCTAACGCGGAAAATGTCATTTGTGCATCCTGGTGTCGTTTTAAGCCTTTATGCTGTTATTTTGTATTGGTGCATCATAAGACATTTGTATGAGGTGAAAAAAACCTGAAATTTAAACAAAATGCATTTTTTTTTAAAGAATCATTCATCTACTATATTCATATACTACATAGTTTTAGTTGTTCTGAATAAAATCAGAATGTTATCTTTCTATTTAATTTATTAGTTCTAGTTTTTTTAGTTAATACTTCAAGTAAATACTAAATAACGAAAAATACTGCCTTGGCAGCTAGCTAATTTAAATTTTAAGCTTATTTTACCACAATTTTATTTTATTGTTATTATTTATTTTCAGATTTTTATGGTTTTAGTTTGTGTTAACTATAATAACGGGATCTCGAGGCCTCATATTCAACAAATGCATTTAATTCAATGTCCTACACATACAGAAATACGGCATACAAATAACGCAGCCTATTTTTATGATTTTTTTGTTATCCTTTTAAAAGCTCATACGACATTTGGTCATTATGAACCGTCATATTAAACAGATCAAGAAGTCTGGAACGACATGAGGGTGACTAAATTACATCAGAATTATTTAATGGGTGACTTGTTCCTTTAAGATCAGCAGATAAATGAAAAACAAATGCCGTCACAGATCATCAAGCCATTCTTAGATCAGCAGAGGACCGAATCTGATTTCAAGTTACTTTCAGATGCAAGAATGGTGCAAATTCAGACCGGACAAACCTGTCTTTCTTTAGACTCTGGGCAAATGTTTTGAAAGAGCAGTGTTTCTACTTTGTGTTTCCAGAGCTGACATATGGACAGCTTTCACCAGGAGATGTAATCTACAAGAGCCGGCCTTATGATCCCTCTAACAGGATAAAAGCAGCCTTTTGGAGCCCAACAACAAGTGCTGTACAATCATTAAATGTTTGATTTAGAAACAGGCCCGGAATGCCATCTTGATAATACGCACACATGGGAACAAAGAAGGAAAAACATCGGGGATCTGGAAGTATGAGAAAGGATGACTGGTACAATCCCTCCCTTCTGGGATCAGACTTTGCACACAAGAGTGTGGTCTCTTGTTTTTGTGGTATTAGCACGTGATAAATTTGACTGAAATGAAAGCTTTTAGACATGAGAAACGAGCAAAGAGAGAGAGGAGTGGGACAAAGGCTGACTTCCACGTCAGTGACTCATCTTTTTGCTCCCAACCGCTTCATCCCACGAGAATCTCCGTAAGTACAGGCGAACACGGAGCACTTACATTTGGCCGTGAGCTTGTATCCTCCCAGAGGCGGTGCATGCCCCTCCACAGCGTCGAAGCCCGAAGAAACCAGCACCACGTCTGGAGCGAACTCGTTCGCGATTGGCATCACCACCGTCCTTCAAAAAAAAACAAAAAAAAAAACAAGAGCTTGTGAGTTCCTGAAAGGAAAGTTCAGCCAGGAACGAAAGTTTGCTCATTATTTATTCACCATCGGTTTTTCTTATCCTTTATTATTTACTTTGGAGGAGATATTTATAAGTGGTTTTTCCAGCTACGGGCACTTCTGTCCCTTCGGACGTGGAAAATAAAACCACCTAAAACTAACCTTTCACCTCTTCGCTAGTTTATTTTTTCTGATAACAATGGATATGAGAACAACGGACACACGGGAATTTGGTTTTGAATTTTGAGAATTCACATGAAAATTGTGAACAATGAACACATTGTTATTTTGTATTTCCATCACGGTGTCCACCGCGACACATAACGTGTATCGTGTTCTGGGATGGAAGTGACATTTTAAACAAATCTTCGCTATATACTGAAAGAAATGGCGTATGAAACAATTTACTCCAAAGAAATGTCAAGTAACATTGAATTACACATTAAGTTAAAGACTTCCTTGCAAAATGAAAGATTTCCTTGCAAAATGTATTCCAGTAAACACTGCTTCATTTACAACAAAAAAATTAGCTTGAAATTAGCTTGAAGCAACAATTACCACGATTGTACTTTATTTTCTTCGCGTCCTTTTTTGAAAACTGGCAAAAATAATTCTTACGCAAAAAAAATATTAAAATGAACTTCTAGGTCTGTCTAAAAAAATAAAGGACACGCGAAAATGAGCAAAAATAAATAAAGATAAATAAAAATAAATACAGGCCATTGAACGCCAAATCCTATTTTTTTGCATGTTTAAAAATGAATACGACCTCAATTAGTTTTATACACTATTTCTGAAACTCTTGAGCATCATAAAAAAAAAAAAAGTTCTATTCTATGTTTTTTGAGAATCCATTGCAACTATTTTGATATGCAAGGATGATGAATGCCTAATAAATAAATCAATAAATCATTAAAGTGCAATTCAGTAAAAACCCAAATAAGAGGAAAAATTTCAGGTCATTTACTGGAAAATGCAACTTCTCATTTCCATAATGATCAATGCATATTATCAACATCAGTCCAAATGAATGCATGCTTTAAGACTTGCTTTTTGGGGCTGTTAAATAAAGATGAAAATACCAGTGAACCCGAAGAGCGCAAATCTTCCTAAATAGTGTTGAGTGATTCATTTAAATGCTCCCCTTCCATAAATGTACAGATTAAATAGGAAACCCCCACAAAGGCACATTCAATAATGCAAGTCGCTGCTTCCGCATCTTTTCACGCTAATTTCCACTAATTTTGCGTCTTTAGTAAATCCTGACAGTATTTTTTCTGCAAAATGAGAGTTAGCACTGCCTCTAAGATTTAAAATACAGCATTCATTAAAGAAAATTAAAGTGTTGAAATCCGCTATTTTTAATAAAAGTCCACCCCTGGAACATAAAAGATAAAGGAAAAGTGTAATGTTTCAGCTCTTATTCCCATACAATAAAAAGTGAAGGCTGACCAAGACATTTCAAGCTAAATTATCAATGACCGGTGACGTGGCGTTTAATTAATGTTAAGCTATTAAAGACTTTTAAAATAGTGTAAAAGTCACAGAGAGAGCAGCGTGAACATTCTGCAAACAGCCTTGTTTTGTGTTTCGCAACCGTAAAAAAAAAGTCATAAAGCTTTGGAATGACATAAAGCTGTGGAAATGACGACAATTGGAATTTCTGTGTGAAAAATCCCTTAAAACACTGATGGCAAACAACCCAAAGATGATGAAGCAGCGTGCATTGTGCGTTAAATATAGCCAAAACTCCCCCAAAACACCAGTTGCCATCATGGGAAGAGCAGAAACATTTAAATTCCAAGAAACAAAACTAGATTCAGCATGATTCATGGGACGAGCGCGGTTTTAACGGCCCATTCTGCGGTGGAGCTGCGATTCCTAAACCGAGATTGCCTGAGCAGTCGGGACTCGCCGGCCTGGAGCTCGGCAGAGGTTGTATGACAACACGACTGGGGTGTGTGCATGGCGTGAAAACAATCCCAGCCGTTCTGTCTGTAAGACACACACACACACACACATGCATATGCACACACCCTCCGATTCAGTTTGTCTTGGCAATGGCGATCAGACTTTGTAAGGGTCATCAAAGCTCACGTCGGAAGAAGACGACACGCACATTGATTAGGCGGAGGATATTCTGACTTCGAGTTTATGACTGCGGCCAGGCCCTGCATTCCTTCTGGGCTCACAGCTGTGAGGCTATATTAAGACGGCAGATCTCTCTTTCTGAACTGCAGCTGGAGAAATTGGATATATAACTTGGGCTTGGTGGGGCGGGAGGCTTGGCGCTCTTTGCTCCAGTGTAGGTGTAGCTGACGTTACTGGCTTGATTTGTGTAAGGTTCCACTGCAATGGCCGACGTCTGTTAATAAAGATTCCCTGCAGTCGGTTGACGTTGTGGGGGAGAGCAGGGTAAAATGTGTCACCCACCCTAAACTAACAGACTGTATCATGTGACAATATAATTTATTTACAAAGATGCCTGTAATTAAGCACATGAGAAAAATGGTTATGACAAAAACTGACTGACTTTGAAAAGCAAAATGTCTACATGCCAAAGCATTTTTGTGTCCAAATAAAAAAATAGTCTCTCTCTCTCTCTCTCTATATATATATATATATATATAAATATATATTTTAACAGTATATAAAAAGAATATATACAGTAGAAAATTATATATTGTTAAAATGTCTATTTGTTTAAATATTTAAATTATACTTAAAAATATACATTATATATATATATATATATATATATATATATATATATATATATATATATATAAAAATAAAATAAAGGAATATGAACATATAAATCTATAAACACGTAAGCATTTTCAAAATACTGTATGTGTATGTATTTATATATACATAATAAATACAGTGCACATACATACTATACATACTATATATATATATATATATATATATATATATATATATATATATATATATATATATATATATATATATATATATATATATATATATATATATAGAGCTCTAAAATTATCCCTGAATTATTGAAAGAGACGCTTTCCAAAAATGCAGGTATGGGGCATAGTGTCGCATAACGTTTAACAAAATGTTTTTTTTATAAATCCCTTGACATGACACAGCTTAGCCTTATTAGACATGGCGACGATGGCTAAAGCATGCTCCTCGCAGGGAGGTTTCTTTCGCACGCAGCTATTTTGCATGGCATTAACTGCGGTGCCCTGTCGCACAATATACTTCAGCTCCGGTTGGATGTGGTTGGAATTTCACCGGCCTCTGGAACATGGCACTTGTCCTCTCGCCGCAGGCGGGCAAACAGCCCAGCTCCTAAGATGGCCAAGGTCCACAGCTGTGTTTTATATTTTCCATTCTGAAGTACCTAACCTCACCTCAGTTCCTCCCTGCGCCCCACACCGTGCCCAGCTGACTGCACCGCCCCAATTACCGGAGGTCTAGCGGCTTCAGAGAGGATGACAGCAGGCTTTGAGAGTCGAGCAGGGTTTGCGTCACAGAAAAGCGGTTGAAATGTCATCACACATGCAGTGTTTTCGGTGCTGTCTGGGTAAGCGCTGCGGTGTCTGTGTGGGCAGCTGGAGAAAACAAGCTCTCTTGATACTATTTTGACGGTCAACAGTGACTCGTGCTAGTACATGTCTTTAAACCAGTGCTTGAAAATAAACTTGCAGGATCAAAAAAAAATAAGAAGATATGTTAGGTTAGGCTAGGCATGCAAGGATATTAAAATTATACCATATCGGGCCAAACGCAACAATTATTGTAATGGTTTAGCCAAAAAGCCAGTATTAAGATTAAAATAAAATAAATAAAAATGAAACAAAAATGTCAAATTAATCCATTTAAATGCACGACATTATAATGTACAGTATAAATTATAAATAAAATATAAAATAATTTTTGCAGTTGTCTAAAGATTACATTTAATGAAACTATTTAAGCATTAAAATAAAATAAAGATGAACTGTAAGTGAATGTTTAATGATGTCAAATTGAAGTAAAATATGTAAAAAAATAAAATAAAAATAAAATATATTTAGTTTGGACTATGTATGTGATAGATAGATAGATAGATTTTTATATATAAAATATATAAATATTTTATTAATATATTTATCACTGAACATAGCACCTGCTCTGTGGTATTGAATTGGCATTTATTAAAAAATATTTCTTTGTGCTTTGTAGCCAGTCAGGTTTTGGAACAACACGAAGATTAATAAATGAATGAATTTTTCATTTTTGGCTGAACCGATCTCTTCAAGGTCAAGATCTCCGTCTGGAATGCCTATTAATGAAACCTTTGTTCACTAACGCAGCAAGAAAAAAAAGGCTGAGCATTGCTGAACGGTCACACTTTCCATCACAGGTGACACCTCACATCGAGGGCCTCCCAACCTGCCAGAAACAGCAGCAGGACGCCCACATAAAGTCTTCCTCCAGTCTAGCCCCGGGCAAATCAAAGCTTGAGGTTTTTTTTTACACACAGGCCGCAGGCACTCTGAGGGCAGCCGCAGACTCACAGAGGGGTCCTCGGTATGACAGCAGCGGTGCGGGCGAGCGGCCAGAACCTTCCGTCTTCCCTTTTGATGTTCGGAGACGAGCTGGTTTCAGGCGCCCGCCAAAACTGCTTGCATCATCACATTAGCCCCAAACCCCCCCCCCGCCACAAAAAAACGCGCCTCTTCTCTGGAAACCGCACGATCAATTATCAAGCCCGTGTGGAAAAGTCTTCTTTAAAGCCCGCGCTCTCATGAATCAGACAGCGTCGATGCGGAGATGAAAAAGAGCTTTACTAATTAGGCCATGGATGCTGAGATTTACGACCCACGTAGCTGCATCCTGCTCGGAGCGAGAGCCATCCAAACTCCTGTCTCTGCTGACTGTCAGCTTATTTGGTCTCTTTATAGCCGCTTCTGCTGAGGGATATGATCATTCCTGCATTTCAATCCAACAGCCTCAAAAAAAAAAAAAAAAAAAGCGCTGGATTAATCACCGGCTAGACCACACAGACACAAAAAGCACACAAATCAAATCACACCACTCCACTTTGAGGACCAACAGCGTCGGAGAACGAGCAGGAGGCCCCTCGTTCCTCAAGCACGCTCAGTTCTGCAGGTCTTATGTGATGTTTTCTCTCCAGGAGCTCCCGTGCGAGTCTTACTGAGGCCCCGGCGTCAGGCTCCGGAGCAGGATACGGAGACGAGAAGCCAAGGGATCATTTCTCACGAGAAGATAGGGCCTCTGCCAAATCCTTTTGACCTTTGATGTGTTTTCTCCAGACCGCGACTCTCACACTCGCAGATACGAACTTCGAGATGCCTGCTTTTCTGAAGTCTTCACCTCTCTCCTCTCAAACTATATTTAGCTAGTAGTAATGGCAACCTGCTCAGGGTTCCCACACTTGCTCACTAGTGACTTGCCGTGATATTTTATAACTTATTACTTAGTTATTGGATTAACATTTGATGCGAAAGCTAGGACTGAATGTTTACGCAGTTCACAGTTTCACCTGTGAATAAAAATAAAAAAGTAATTGTGAAATATTGTGATTTTTTTCCATGTAATTTCTAGCATGTTTACCTTTTCTCACAATTATTAACTTTTTATGTATATATGTATACTCCAGCACACACACACACACACACACACACACACACACATATATATATACATAAATATATATAAATATATATATATATATATATATATATATATATATATATATATATATATATATATATATATATATATATATATATATATATATATATATATATATATATATATATATATATATATGTGTGTGTGTGTCTGTGTGTGTGTGTGTGTTTGCAAAATGCTGTCTGAAATTCATCTAAAATTTATCTAAAATAAGCATTTTTATCAGGCTTCTATGTTTAGGTTCAGTAAATTTATTCTCATGGCAAAGTATAGGTAACTTTATTAAACATAAATATAGCTGTCTGATGAAAATACTCATAACAACAATAAAGAAGAAAAACACCATGTTCGTTTGTTCATTCTAAATGTGTGGAAGTAAAAATAAGAGAAGGGGTTGTTTTCAAGGATCAAGTCAACTCAGTTTTCTAACTAAAACAGTTCTATTGAAGGAAGAAAAAAAAAAAGATAAACAAAAACAATAGGAACTTAGCACACTTTTCCAGAACCGAAAAACACCACTAATATTTCCATATTTTTCCATGACTGATGAAAGACAGCGAACGGAGTCCTTCACAAACGCCGGGTATGCATCATGCGCTGCGGCTCTCATCAGTCATGAGCTCACTCTGCACAGAGAGGGCCGCTGGGAAATGTTCATGGCCTCACACGCTGCACCTGAACACAGTATCACGTTCCCCCAGAACTCGCATGCAGGGGCCCCTTCAGATCCAGCGGACCATCCGCCTGACAGTCGGATCAGAAAAAGACAACTCACAGAGAGGATCTCTGCAGACCGCGGTTAGGGCTCTACGTTCACTAATGACATAATTGAAAGAAAGCAAATATCTGGATTCTCTCACTATCACTGCAGCTGAAATTCAAGGGCGAAACACGAGAACAAAATACTCAAACTTATGCTCTAATATACATTTTTTTTTTTTTTTTTAGAAACTGGCAAGCAGATATGACAAGTAACTCAAAACAGACATGACTAAATATTGGCCAGGTCAATTTTTTTTAGCCAATTTAGGATTATCAGCATTGGCTGATAATCATGGTGCCTTGGACGATTCGCAAAAATGTTGGTTTCCTTTTGTATCGATTTAAAAAATCTACCAACCTTGTCAATGTAAAATAAACCATTTCTGCTCACACTGTTTTAGTGAATTGAATACGCGCTGTGTAAAAAGGTGTTTGATAATTTCAGGAAATCATTTTGATAATTTAGTTTTTGATGTACTGTATATCACGGAAGTCTTTTCATGGAATAAAAAAAAAAAAAAATGTAAAAAAAAGTTATAGAAATTAGCAATTCAAAATTTGGATCTCATAATTCTGACTTTTTCTTAAAATTGCAACTTCATCTCTCTAATTTGAATATATCAATTGTGAAAATCAGAAAATCGTGAGCTATGAACAATTCTGAATTGTGAGTATTTTTATATATATATATATATATATATATATATATATATATATATATATATATATATATATATATATATGTGTGTGTGTGTGTGTGTGTGTGAATAAAACCGTTTGTTTAAATCAAATGATATAATAATGGCTACAAATGACAGTTATTTCACATGAATTAAGTGGTGTTTATATGCTTACTGATGCTTTTGTGTTTCACAAAGGAGGTTTTGCCATCTAGTTGATGTCAGAGTGTTAGGTGGATGTTAAATCACTTTTTAGATATGATGGATAACAAGGAACTGCACCTGAGATGATTTGAAAGATTCACATGAACCTAAAATGCGAGTAATCAAGAATAACTTGCAGCGGAAAAAAAAGAAAAAAAGAAAGATGAAAAACTACAAACAAACAAAAGACAAAATGAGTAAACAAACGGACATGAAACAAAGGAAGGGATGAAGGATGGAAGTAAGAACAAAAAAAGAAGGGAAGAAGAAAGGACAAGCAAACAAGCAAAAGACAGACAGACATAAACAAACAGTTAAAGTTGGATTCATGTGAACTCCAAGACGGTTCACAATTTGTCAAACTGTGGTTCGGACCGAACAGTCAAAGCAAGTGTGAAAACAGGCTTGGAGTCTCAGGAACGCAAGGCTCCAGAGCGTGAGAAGCTCTTCATCGTCCTCCTCCTCCTCTCCTCCCCAGTGGCAGCCCATCTGCCTCACTGTGGGGTCGGTGGGAAGACAGCGGAGCTTGGCATGAGAGCACAGGACCGCGTGTCTGGGATATACAATGTTGTAGACGCTTTTTCTTTCCGTCTCTCACACAAACACTCTGGAAACGTCTTCCTCTCATGGCACGAACAAGACAAACGGCGACCTCCATCTCTCTAGACGCTCATCCACTCCGCCCCGAACTCTGAATCCTCATCCAAAAGCTTATCCAGGGAAACTTTCTGTCATGTTTGCCAGGGGGGCACCCAGAAAACGGATCCGCAGATGAGGAAGACTCAACCATGACGTGCAAGATGAGGCAAGGATTTATGACTGGTAATTAGTATTAGCCTGCGCAAATTTCCTTGCAATGGACTGAGACAAATTACATGGACTGGAACCACGAGGCTCTCGAAAACTGATCCCACCTCACGGGTTCACCAAATCCCAGAGCTGGAACATGCCAAGAGCGGTTTGGAGCAGAAGATCCTGCACTTGTAAAACGAAAAGAAAACGGCCACCGAAGGGTTAACGCTAGACATGGCTATCCATCAGTCTCAAAGGCTTTTCCAATCGCTCCCCCGTCCAACGGAGAAAAGCGAGAACGCAAAGAGTAAAGGCGGCGGGGAGGGGGGCACTTCAAAGCCTTGTCATCTGGCATTGCAAAAAGCTGTTTTGAATTAACTTCAATTCTCCTTTCTGTTTCCAAGTTCATGGTGAGAGTGCCTGGGCTTCTGGTTTTCATTAGAGCCAATTTTCTTATCTTTTTTCTCCCTCCTTTCTTCATCCTAGGGTTGATCCCCTGCAAATGCAACGTGGCACTGGCTGGGTCTAAATAAGAAGGTGCTGCCCGTAAGGCATGCATTGTCTCGAGAGGCCCACAAAACATCGCTGAGGAGGAAACGCGGCGAGCGGAGGGAGAGAAGGGGGGAGGAAAAAAAACGAGGGTGAACAAGAAAGAGGCATGCATTAAGAGGGAAAGTGATAAGTGAGAAGAAAGATGGGAAACGAGTCTGAAAGAAAAATACAGAAGGAGGGAAAAAAAAATGAAGACCAATTAAACAAATAAGGAAAAAAATAAAGAACGGACGAACAAGTGAGTTAAGGAAAGATATCAAAGAAACAAAATAAAGACAACAAAACACGCGAAAAAAACAAGCAATGGAAAAAGAGGAACAAAAAGGAACAAAAACAAAGAAAAGAAAGCAAAAATGGAAAATGATCAAAGGAAAGATGCAGAACAAACAAATAAACGAAAAATAAACAAAAGAACAATCATAAAACAAACAATTAAAGATACTGAAGAATCAAACAAACAAAACAAATAACAAGAAGAATTACTAGACAAAAAGACAAAATAAACAAACAAAAGACAGAATATAAATAATCGGACAATAAATACAGGACAAACGAACGGACAAAGCCAAAATAAACAGGACAGGACAAAAAAAAATTGAATAACGAAAGAAACGAAAATGAAAAACTGACAACGAATGGAAGGATTCACAAACACAATGAAGAAAGATAAGAAAAATAAATGAAGCCAAAAAAGTACAAATATGGAAATAAAAAGGAAGAAAGAAAGAAAGAAAGAAAGAAAGAAAGAAAGAAAGAAAGAAAGAAAGAAAGAAAGACGTGAGCAGGAAGGCAGTAGACAGAAATATATGAAGTGTTGCGTTCCCTCTTCTCAGTCTCAAGGGATCAGTAAATCAAACACTGAGAATCGTTTGTGTGGAGTAGCTGATGACAGAGACAGAGAGAGAGAGAGAGAGAGAGAGACACAGAGAGAGAGAGAGAGAGAGAGAGAGAGAGAGAGAGAGAGAGAGAGAGAGAGAGAGAGAGAGAGAGACAGAGAGAGAGAGAGAGAGAGAGAGAGAGAGAGAGAGAGAGAGAGAGAGAGAGAGAGAGAGAGAGAGAGAGAGAGAGAGAGAGAGAGAGAGAGAGAGAGAGAGAGAGAGAGAGAGAGAGAGAGAGAGAGAGAGAGAGAGAGAGAGAGAGAGAGAGAGAGAGAGAGAGAGAGAGAGAGAGAGAGAGAGAGAGAGAGAGAGAGAGAGAGAGAGAGAGAGAGAGAGAGAGAGAGAGAGAGAGAGAGAGAGAGAGAGAGAGAGAGAGAGAGACAGAGAGAGAGAGAGAGAGAGAGAGAGAGAGAGAGAGAGAGAGAGAGAGAGAGAGAGAGAGAGAGAGAGAGAGAGAGAGAGAGAGAGAGAGAGAGAGAGAGAGAGAGAGAGAGAGAGAGAGAGAGAGAGAGAGAGAGAGAGAGAGAGAGAGAGAGAGAGAGAGAGAGAGAGAGAGAGAGAGAGAGAGAGAGAGAGAGAGAGAGAGAGAGAGAGAGAGAGAGAGAGTAGATATGGAGTAGTAGAGAGAGGGTAGATCACAGGGGCACACAGGACTATCACAGCACACAGATAACTGCTGCCCATCAACACAACTCTGAGTCACTTAACACAGACTTTCCTTTGACTCAGAATGAATCATGAGCAGATTTGCATGTAATTCGATTCAAATAATAGCTCAGGTGCCCCTGTAACTCAAACAGTAGAGCAATGCATATATATATATACCGAGTTAAACAGTAGCAGCATTTCCAACAGAATCAATTCAATCCATGCAAAAATCAATCATTTCATGTAATATATTCAAGATTTTTTAAAACTTTTGTTTCAAGGTCACACCATGGAACTGTAAAAAAAACCCCAACCATACAAAAATAATAATACTATAATTATAATAATAATAGCAAATTATTTTACAATAATAAATATAAAAGAATGATAAAAGACAGAACATGCAACTTGCTTTTAGTGATTGAGCAGCTTTTTCCCCTGCTACATATTTTTTAAAAATATATTATCTTTCGCATCAGAAATAACTGCTTTTATGTAACATATTTTGAAAAATTTAACTATACTTGCGAATGTTTTTTTCAAAACGCATTGCTTTTAAGACAACCGTCTCAGATCTGTCCTCTGGTCTCAGACGTATGACGTGCATATTTTTCTAAATTAAAACGCGTAAAATCGTAGCGCAGCTTTCCCAATAGAAACCACGTGCATCGCCGTTTGACTCTTTGCTATCCTGAAGTGAGTGACAACATCTGTCACGGCAATTATAAAATGATTTGTTTACCCAGAAACGGCAGTCGTCTCTACAGGGGGATGAGAGCATTCTGGGTGGGACGGTAGCCTCGGATGAATCCGTATGAACGGACCGGTGGCGTAAAGGTGTTTGCCAGGGTATGAGTGCAGCGGCTGGCAACGCACGTGTCCGTGAGTCACACGGAAAACGTAAAGCGACTCGCATCCCTGCGGTATTTACCAAGGAAGATGCGCATCGAACTACATTAAAAGCTTTTCCGACTGACCGATTCCCGATAGCCGAACCGGAGCGTCTTAATGCGGATGAGATCAGTGGGAGATCTGAGGTCACGTGCGCAGACGGGTCGGGCTCAGCTGGCATCGCTTAGACCCTGCGTGAGGAAGGGCCGCTGAAGGGAGGTGAGGCGAATTTATCGAAGACGTGTTGGGGAGAGATTTACGACAGCGGTCGGACGGACTGAGAGCCGGCCGATTGGGTCAAAGAGAAGGAGGTGGTCGGTTTTTTGAAGAAAAGGGATGAGCGAGGGCTATCCTGTCTTATCATCGCCCGTATTTCAGCCGTGTACCTGCTGAAGCAGCCTGAACGCGTTGGGCACGGAGGCCCCTCTTCAAAGAGCGTCTCGAATCGGCCATGCGCCTGCACCGTGAGGGAGGGGGTTATTAATAGCCCCAAACACCAATGCTAATGGGGCTCAGCTTTACTGGCTCACCATCAAAGACTCCCATCAGCCCCTGCTACAGATAAAAGGGACAGTTCTACGGATGAGCAGTGCTTATACAAATTGTTACAAGACCCCCTTTCTCCAACCCGTTCTCTAACAACTGCCTACAATCCCTGTGAAAATGGGGTTTTGCCCGGGGCTTTTCGCACCGTTTGGCTGTCATGTGGGTGCTAGTTAAGCGATATTTGGTTATGCATCTGTAGTTTTCATTTTAAAAGACCTACATAAATGCGAAAAAAGTACGAAGCTCAATTAAAAAATACCTTGTTGTGAACACATTTTAAGGCAGCATCACTAAGCCGGCAGACAATGCTAAACAATGTCAGTAATAAAATATAACTTAACACATGCAAAAAAACTTACATTTAAAAGTATGCATTTTTTGATCAATGCATTAAGAAAAGTATTCAGTGAGAAAAGTTCAGCCTAGTAATACAGTAAATGTAAATCTAAGCCATTTCAGTTGAAATTGACTTGCACTGACTGATTTAAAAACATGGCATGCCTTTTTTTTTTTTTTTTTTTTTTTTTTTTTTTTTTTTTAAAGATGCACACCAGTGACGTTTTCAAATTCAGCAACTGAAATTCAAGATTTCAAAATGAAATAAAAATGTCCCAATTGAACTATGGCCTGGCTAAGGCTAAGACCTGTCTGTGAAAACAGGCCTAAATGTTACAAATAAATATAATCAGTACAAAAAAGTATCAGTAAAATGTATGATACCGATTAGAAATAAAACGTAAACAAAATAAATTAAAATAAAAAGTAGTCAACATTTGAAGTGGATCAAAAAAGTTCATCAAAGTTAGTACAAGAGTGCATTTTAAGACAACTTCGATGAACGTCAAAATTGAGGATGCAGAATGCAATCCCATAATGCATTGCAAAAAATATGCCACCACTAATATATACATACACACACATACATATATATATATATATTAGTCAAATATCTGTAAATTATTTAAATGATATTTACATATACATATTTATTTACTTATATCATATATAAATATAATAAACATATAAAAACATATTTTTCTTAAATATATACACGTGTGTGCATATACGTAAATATATGTAGTATACACCTATATAATCATGATTTGTTTCAAATGGGTCAGTTATGAGGTTTCATCTTAGAAGCTATGTAAACCCGCTAGGTTTTGGAACGGAGTCTTTGCTTCTCTTTTCTGAAATATCTTTAGTATCAATTCATGTCAGGCCAAAAAAGAAAAAAAAGTTTACTGATCCGACTTTTCCCCTCAGCTTTCAAGAGCCAGTTAGGATTCTCCCGTGCTCTCAATCATCACGTCCTTTTTCGAGTCACACGCTGCGGTGAAATACAGCACTTCTACTGGCTGTCAGGTCACTGGGGTTGCCCCTCCAGTAAAAGATAAATTCAGCCCTAAGCAGGCCACTCTCTGCCACATGTGCCCGCATAAAATCCCTGACTGTGCAGCTGCTGGCGATATAAATAGGCAGAGGAGGTAAATAATAACTATACGCTCAAAGAAATACATAAACACTGTAATGCGCACATCACTGCGTGTTAGTTAAGGGTATTTACCGATGAGTCCGTTAAAGGGTCGACCGATTCCTTCATCAATCAATACGATGCAGCTGCCAAAATTTATTCCAAATGGGCTAAAACTACTTGATTTCGTTAAACAAAAAAAAACTCATTACGGCACTACGGCAAATGCCGCCAGCTCAAAATAAAAGCTCAATATAAGTAAACAATATGTAGACCGTTGCTCGGTTTGGTGAAATACATTTATTGCGGTGTTACCTGAATGCTGCCAGATAGTCTGCGTCTCCCATGGGTGGCTCCAGACCTCCGGTGAAGGCCATGTTCACGTTAAAGCCCATGCCTGGACCGATGCCCACCTACAGACACATACACAACTCAATTAAACGCGCGGCTTACTAAACGCCCTCAGATTCCCCAAAAACCTCTCACTGAAGCAGATGAGCGCACATTACGAATCACGAACCTTCAGACTTCCCCAGAGGAACCGCTAAATTAAGACTGATATCACAGAGCCAATAACGAACAAATCCCAACAATTATGACCCGAGCGAAACCGTAATGAGGTTTTATTCGAAAGCCAAATGGACTTTGACTAATACCAGATTTCAGGGCTACAACGGAGTCAATTAAATTTCAATCCCCTCATTAGTGCAGAGGCAGGAGCTGACTTACCAGATTAATGATAATGAGCATTAATCATAACCGAGAGAAAGTGGAGTCAAATAAAGGGAAAGGAAGAACACTGGTGTCTTTTGCTCTGCTCATGTCAGGCTGATGTGAGATATCTGAGATATTCAGAATATACAGTGAGGCCTAAAAGTCTTGGACCACCAATGCTTTTAATTTCAATCTTTCAATTAAAAGAAAATCACGAGCATACCAATTCAAGTAAAAATCTTTTGCAAAACCTGACAATTTTCAATGGATTAAAGAACAATCTATTACAATAGAGCGGAGAAAAAGTCTTTATGTTTTCTGATATGTCTTAGTTTTACATTTTCCAAAACTGTGTTTATTTTATTTTTATTTTAAATGCTTTTGTGTTTGCTGTACCTTCATTTTTTATTTAAAAGGCGTCTTTTTAATATAAATTGAGTTTCCTCTTACTGAAAACAAACATAAACAAAAGAAATTAGGGAAAAAGTAATATTTTCTGATGTTTCAAAGCAAGTACATACGTAGTGTGATTCATTGCCATTGATTTGGGATGAAAAAATTATTTCGTTTATCATTAAATTAATCATTAATTAATGTTTTTTTTATTCAACAAGAAAAAAATCACTTTACTATATATTAAATACACTTTAATATATTTTCAAACAAAAATGATTTTAAATTGTAAAAATATTTTACTCTAAAATATTTATTTATATACACTAGTCAACAACTGAAGTGATATCTATATAATTAATCAAATTATTATCAAATTACTTTATTATTAAATGATTCCTGTTTTGACAGTATTTTTGATCAAATAAATGCAGCATTGGTGATAAGAGTCTTTCAAAAACCCTACCGCCCCTAAACCTTTAAACAGCAGTGTATATTAAATCCTGATGAAACCCACCTCATCAGGGGCTCCACTGCCAGGGAAAAAGTTCCCGTCATCGTAGCGATGGAGAGACACGTACAGCACGTTAGGGTCACTGTAGAAGGCCTGCTGAGTCCCATTTCCATGGTGAACATCCTGAAACACAACAGTAAACACAATTCATATGTCATCTGTTTGTTCTAGTGACCATTAATCTGGTCCAAACGGCACAAAACCATAATATTTGGTTAAACAATGTAAAAGTCAGATGCTGTAAAAAGACATGTCGTCACTCGCATTGGAATGAAAAGCGTGTAAAAATCTATTCTGAGTCGCCTGAGATGCAGGAGAGACGTTTAAGAGAGCTGTATTCTTTTGTTCATTTCTTTTTATGTCTGCCACTACATGTCACGGTCAGCTTCCAGGTCTGTCAGAAGAGCCGTGTGACAGACAGGAGGAAATGAAAGGCCTTTTAAAAGGCATCCAGAAAGCCTAATGACCCCAGCAGAGCCCTGCCCTGACGCCACACGTCTTCCTGCGCATGTGGACCCATTTCAGACTACCGCTGGCCCAGGATCAGACGGACACCGTCCCACATGCCATAAACTATTTTATTGCTTATATTTTGATTTTAATATTTCATTTACAAAAGGAATTAGTAAGTTAGTAAAACTAAATTCTTGCACTTCAAAATGTAATACATTAAATAACTCTAACGCTAACATAACCAATGCAAACACATCTAAATTCTAATAGAATTAGTGAAATATATTATAATAATATTTTATATATTTTGTGCATTTATAAATATTTAATTTAATATTTTATGGCTTAAGTAATACTATTAATTAAATTTCATTTTCAATAATTAATTAGTTTTTTTTTTTTGAAATAAATACTTACTTACAAAATATTTAATACATATTTTTTTGTAAATCATATATTTATAATGCTAATATAACCGTGCAAAATATTTGAACATATGTAATTTCCTGGTGTTTTATTAAATTTTATTTAGGATTAATGACTATGATTTATTCCTATTCCTATATTTCTATTTTACTAAAAATTAGTGCTGTCAAATTGATTAATCACCTCCAAAATAAAATTATGCCTACATTATATACATATATATGTGTACTCTCTCTAAAAATTTTTTTATTTTTCAAGTATGTGTGTGTGTGTGTCTATATCTATATATATATATATATATATATATATATATATATATATATATACATATATATTATGCATAATATATACAGTATATGCATTTTACAGCACATGTTTATAATAAACTATAAAAACTATTTTTTTTTACACAGATTTAATGAAAATTATGTTTGCTATCTTTGCCACTGTTAATATATGCACCAATATTGCGTATTGTTCGTGAATCAGTAAGAAACTAAGATTAACTGGTGACTCTAGTGGACATTATTAATAGAGAAAATATGATCTGACCGAGTGTGAACTTACCCAGTCTACAATGAGAATCTTACTGACGTTGAGTCTCTGCTGCAGGAGTTTGGCTGCAATGGCGACCGAGTTGAAATAGCAAAATCCCCTGTTACGTGTGTCAAAAACAAAAGCAGAAAACAGCTTGTGAGAGAGAACAGTCAGCTGGTGTGTGATCTATCGTGGAGGGCCTGATCGCGGACCTCCTGGCCTGATGGATTGTCTCATTTCACTAATGACACGATTCACCCACTGCGTCCTGGCCTGACATCAGAGTGTAGGAACAGCCCTGGCCCGCGGCCCACGGCAGAGGCACCAAACCTCAGTCTGCTCCCCAAACACGCCATCCGCAGAACAATCCTTTTATTTAACCTTTCACCATAGAGACTGAGGAACACTCGTTTACTTTAACCTTTCCGTAATGAGGGAGACGCACTGGGAATGAGGATGGGAGGAGCGCCTGCGACGCTCCGGCCTTTTACTCGCCAATTAGAGGAAATTCAGTCCCCAGTTAACGATACCTGACATTCATTTGGATAAACCATCAAGCTTTAAGATAAATAAAATTGCATCCAAGTTGCCGAGCTGAGCAACTGAGGACGACGTGTACCCAAACAGCTCCAAGAACATACAGAGAGGACCCGAAACTCTTACAAAATCAATTATGAGATTGTGTTTTTTAGTAATATAAACCAAACACCTATCTATCTAACGTACAAATAACACAACAAAAATGTATCAATGTTTTTAGTCAAATAGCATGTCAGAGGTTTATCTTTTTTTTTCTTTTGCTGTCACATTTATATATTTTTTTATATAAGTTGTAACAAAAATAATATTACCCTATATAACTATTCCCTTAGGCCATAGTTTAATTAGGACATTTATGTAATTTTTTATTAACATGCCTTAAAAAGTGCATCTTGAGACAAAACATAGGCACCGGCATGTTTTAAGATCAGTTTCAAGATGTTTGTTTCAATTGAAACAGCTCAGATTTACATTTTAGTCTGGGACTAGACTTAGGCCTTGTCTGTGAAACCCCAGACCACTTCCTACCTTTTCAAGCAATTTCTGAGTTAAAAATATTCCAACATGATTGACTATGTGCCACAGTCTTGCGATTTTTATTTTACAGTACATAATTAAATTGATATAATTGTAGCGTATTTAGAATTTTACATTTAAATGTATGCTTTTTATAATTAGTTGCGCTTTTATTCTAAACTAGAGCTATAGGAATCCTTTTCAGTGTTGACACTCCTGCTCTACTCACGAAAAAATGCACTTTCTGAAACATGCTGGTCCTTCCAAATAAAACTGGCGCGAGTCAGAGTGGAGATAACGTTGGCCTACTGTGCTGTATTCACCTCGCCGATAATTTGTATGACTGTACTGAAGCCAGAGTGAGTGCTGGAAGCCTTGTTGTCTTGGCCAGGCGGACTGCTGCGGTGCTGGGATTCATTTATGCGAGAGGATAGTGTGTATCACACTGATTTCAGATGCTGCGTGTGTTTAAAGTGATGCTGATATCAGCTGTGGAGCTTATTTTGAGATCACGGAGAGACAGGGAGTACGTACATGGGAGTGCTTTCCTCGGCGTGATGTCCTGGAGGTCGTACCACAGCAAAGCCGTTCTGTGAGAGCGCACACACACACACACACACACACACACACAGACCTTGAATGTGAGAATCACACACAGTATCACCTTAACTAATTTTCTTAGGCAAAGTAATTTCACTTAGAAGTAATGTGCACACATCCCAACATAACTAGAACAGGTGCTTGGTCAAAAAATAAAAATTAAATAAATAAATAATATTGTCAGTTTTTTGCAAGTGACATGAATTTATGCCTCTGTATTTCTGATTTCTCCCGATATGGGGTTGAGAGGCTTGTCAGTCTGGTGTTACTTTTTTTGAAAATTAAAAAGGAGTTACTTTACTAGTTACTTGGAAAAAGTAATCTGATTTTGTAACTTGCGTTTCTTGCGTTACCCCAAAGCGTTGTAACAAGAATGTATTTATGTCTTGTAACAATTTAAAACCAACTGGAAAAAAAGGTAATAAAAGAACCAATAAATAATTCAAGCTAATTTCTTTCCTTATTTACTGGTTAACAAATTAGTTTAAAATATTGTTTTGCAATTATTGTTTAATTTTTAATTGATGTTTGCAGTGATATTTAATTTAACTCAATACAGGTGGCTGTTTTTAAGAGAGATTTATATATATATATATATATATATATATATATATATATTTTTTTTTTTTTTTTTTTTTTTTTTTTTTTTTGGATTAGCTGTGATTTTGTCATTTCATGCAACATTTCAGTTTTAGTGGGAACGGACAACACTGTAATCTGTTCATCGAGCCTGGCTTGGACACAGCAGGACAGTGATAAATGTGGCTTTATTTGCAAAAACACAATTTCCAGCTGAATGCTAAAACCTCGCCACACGCCGTCCCTTAGCTACCGCTAGCGAGAGGACTTCAAGTCTGCTAACAAATGGCGCTGCGTTCCTCACAGTTCACACTGGGCCGCCCGCAGCCTCATGATATTATTAACCTTCCTCGCTGCAGAGGATATTATTATATCCAGAGAAAAAGTGCGAAGCAGAGAATGAAATGTGTCTGGATTGCAGCTGGTGATAGTGGATGATGTAGGTGTATTGTGTTTTTCTGGGCAAGTTGAGGCTGAAGCAAGGGTTTCTGAATGCGATGATAGATGTATTTCAGTGTGTTATGTTATTGGGGTGGGCGGCAGCTCACTCAGGGTTAGGTTACGCTATGGAATGTTTGCATTATGTGAGTAGATTGTGTATTTTGGGTCACTTCCGGTGAGCTCTGAGGATGCCCCGGGTCACCTGACCCCAGACACACACACACACACACACACACTGGGGAGGCTACGGTTCGCCTCGCTACAATACAAACAAGGCTTATTCCTGCCACGGAAGAAAAATATGAAGAGGGTAATTGCTACTTTTTATCTTACGATTGCTCGTTTATATTCCGCGATTGCAAGTTTACATATATACTTTTCGTCTTGTAAATTACGTTCCAGTATTTTGGGGTTATTATGATATAACTTGATACTGTTTCTCAAAATTCTGACATTAAATGAGTTAAGTGAGTTTTTGTCTCACACTTCTGAAAAAAAAAAACAAAACGGCACTGTGAGAAAAAAAAAGGAAGAATTATGAAATAAGGGCCAAATATATATTTTTATATTATTACTCCCTGGCAAAAAGAAGCTTCTATGAGAATCACATCTTTGAAACGTATAATTGGCAGTCTACAATTTGATTGGATGAGTGTTAACCCCACGTATGTGACCGCCGAGTGTGTGAGAGAGTGTCAGTCTTACCCTCAGCTCTCCTGAAGCCACTTTAAACACCAGATCCACTACAGATCCCACGGCCAGACGAGCAGCACTGGACGAGTGCACTTCATTCCAGATAGTGTCACTGTCAACCTGGCAACACACAAACACAGCTCTGTTGAATTGAGAATGGAGATGATGCTGGAAAAAAAAACAACAACAACAAACAGACAACAACAAAAATAGTAATAAAAATAGTAATAATAGTTATATTAAGGTAGCCAGTTGAACCTATATATATATATATATATATATATATATATATATATATATATATATATATATATATATATATATATATATATATATATATATATAAAAGTTAAATATATATATATATATATATATATATATATATACATACACATAAAATTGTAAAATTTTTATAAACAAATAATAAAAAATCATAATAAAAATAAGCATATTACATTATATAAATATTTAAAAATATTAGTAAATATTACAATTACTCTAAAAACTATAGAAATTAATAATAAAAAAACACACACAGAAGAGTAAATTGTGTTGTGCATATTATATTATTAACAGATTGCTACTCTAGCCAAAAAATAAAAATTAATTACTTAAAATAAAAATGTATTACCCCCATGTCGTTCCTAACCTGTAAAAGCTTTGTTCGGTCTTGGAACAAAATGTAAGATATTTTGGATAAAAACCAGGAGACTTGTGACAATTAACGAACACTTTCAAGGTCCGAGAACGAACAAAGCTTTTAGTGGTTTGGAATGACATGGGGGTTAAGTGAATAACAATGAAATATTAATTTTTGGTAAAGTAACCCTTTAACATTTCATGAAAAGTCTTTGCTACCCACAAATCATTAGTCACATAGCAGTCAGTCCGGTTGTAATCTACTTGAAAAAAAATGTCTGAACTCACAATTTATATCAAATTAAGTTAGCGAACTCTAAATATACACGATCTTTTACGCTGATCTCCTCACGAACCCGCATCTGCGAGGAAAGGGGAAAGTCTCTGGTAGCAGCGTTTTCTCGCCGCTGACAGAAGCGAGACGTTTACTCAAGGGGACGGCAAACAGACACGGCACAGTACATGAAGCCTTCGCACCTTCGTTCCCAAACATCCTCTTTTGTGCCTTTCTCGTTCTCACAGAGGAGCTTGACTGCCGAGCAATCAGGAAGAGAAGACGACACACAAACCAACAGCATGGGCACAAAGAGGCCAGGGGCTCTTTTGACACTTAACGCACAACCCAAAGGACACGAGCATGCTGGGAGTATAGCTGCAGACAGGATGAGAGCGGGTGTTTATTCTGCGACACGAAAGGCAAATAGCGGTGGGAGAGACCTGGCTCGGAAAAGGGGGGCATTCCCAGAATGCTTAGAGACAGAAAACAGCCATTCATCAGGCACTACTGATTATGCTCACACACGTCTGCCCTACAGCCTGCAATTACAGCACAAATGAACACACACGTACACACAGGAACACACACACCAATACTTCAGCACTTAAATGGGGTCATGGGTAAAATAGGGAATAATTCATGAGGCATAAACTACCGGCTTCATAGATCAACAGGTGCTCAAAGAGCAGAATAACATCGCTTACATTTCAGGTTTGACACGAAGTGCCATTTTTAATTAATTGTGATATATATATTTTTGGGTTTATTTATTGTGCTGCGACAAGTGTCGCTGTTACTCTTGCTCATACCTGAAGATAGGGGAAAAAATTTGCCATAAATGTGAACTTAAATATGATAGCATGATTTACATAGAATTACATTACATGGGGAAATCTGAGCCATACACAGAGACCAAAATGACATATGAATTACATATTTTGTTACAAAGACATAATTTTATTTACAATTATATAAAAGCTTTATTTAAGCTTATTTTCATTCAATTTCATAACATAATTGTTAAAAAATAAATATATATAAATAAAATAAATAAAATAAATGTATAAATAAATAAATAAAAATATATATACACACACACATATGTCTTATTATATAATGCTGTTTTAAAACAATTTTTTTAATGTTTTACATTATTACATTATTCCCCAATGTGTCTTGTTAAAAACAGGACTAAAGGAATAAAATCCCCTTTTATTGTTATTTTTCCTATTCCTAAATAATGATTAAAAAAAGTAAAAAAGGCAATTATTTATTTATTTTTAGGTTGTAAATATGAAAAAGACAAATATCTGCAATGATATATATATATATATATATATATATATATATATATATATATATATATATATATATATATATATATATATATATATTTTTTTTTTTCAGTATAAAAATATTTGATATGTTTGAAATATTTAACCATATGCTACATTTGAACTAATGAAAGCAGGGTGTTTTTAAGTGGTGACTGTGTCAAAAAGTCTCTTGTATGTACATCCAATATCCATCAACCGACTGCCAATAAAACGTCTTTCTCTTCCACAACATCGCGCTCTACTTACAGTACGGTTTTCCAATAAACCACGTACAAACATTGAATTCATTTCTGTTAAAGTGCTCGAAACATCTTAGAGGAAGGAACATTAAGACAGCCTGCGTCTCTGCAACAGGAGGGGAAGCAGGCGAAATAAGAACTTAATGAAACAACAAGCTGGCAACAAGACGGCGAGAGGGAAGTGAGAAATCTGGAGAACCGCTGAGGCGCTCCGAAGGGGTTTACCAACCCTGGATCTCCCTCTCAGAATACATATCCTCCATCCTTTTATGAATTCAGCTTTTCAATGGCATGAGCGCTCAGGGGCGACGTTAAAAAAAAACAAAAAAAAATGGTCTTTTCAAGCTCGGCCAAGAATGACTTTGTCACGAATTACGAGCCTGTGGTGCATTTAAAACAGAGCAGAGAAACAGAGAAAGAGAAAAGCTAGGGAAATGAGAGAGAGTGAGCTAATGAAAGAGAGCAAGAGTGCATGATGAAGGAATTCTGTTTAGAAATAAAAGAGAGAGAGAGAGAGAGAGAGAGCTGAAAGATGTGAGATATAGAAATTCTAGAGAAAGTCTGGAGTTCAACTATGATGTCTACATAGGCAGCTCACTAAGTTTTGGAACAGAACCGCTATAAAAACGGCAAATAAATATAAACTCTTAAAGTGAATTTTTCAGTATTATTATTAGTTAAAATGAAAGCTTTAATGCATATCAGTGTTATTTTAGTTTCTTTAAGATACTACTATATTTTTTATCAATATTTAAAATTAGAAAATAATTGTATATATTGATTTCATGTTAACTTAAGTCGAAGTTTCCATGATTTTGTTGTGTTTTTGACATTTTTATTAATTGTTTTTTTCAATTTAAGTGACTTTAAGGTCCAAAGTATTATTATTAGTTCAAGTTAAAGCTTTAATGCATATCAGTCTTATTTTAGTTACTTTAGGATACTATTTTATTAATATTTAAAATTAGAATATAATTGTATATATTGATTTCATTTGAACTTAAGTCAAAGTTTCCATGATTTTGTTGTGTTTTTGACATTTTTATTCATTTTTTTTTTTAACTTAAGTCACTTTAAGGTCCAAAGTATTATTATTAGTTCAAGTTAAAGCTTTAATGCATATCAGTGTTATTTTAGTTACTTTAGGATACTATTTTATTAATATTTAAAATTAGTATATAATTGTATATATTGATTTCATTTTAACTTAAGTCAAAGTTTCCATGATTTTGTTGTGTTCTTGACATTTTATTAGTTGTTTTTTTAAATGTAAGTCACTTTAAGGTCCAATTCCCGCTTTTAATAAACCAGTCTGCCTCAGTAAACTACTAATTTGTTGTATTTTAATAGTAAGATGGTTGTCACTTTTAAGCACTGGGCCGAACTGGATATGTAGAAAATGCCCACGTAGAATATGTGCTTTGTAATTAATAATTAACAGCTAACTAGTTAGTAGCGAAAACCTGTCCCTATATTAAATCATTGCCATATATCTATATAGTTTTGAATAATTGAAAATAAAAGAAAATAAGAAATGCTGGCTTAACTAGTTTAAATAAAATAGGTTTATTTTTAAATTCTGTTTCACATTAATTTTATTTAAAGTAATGATTTTTTTTTTAGGTTTCAGTTTGTAAACTAAACTAACTCTGGCACAGATTTAATATACGTATATGTAGTAAAAAAACAACAACAAAAAAAAAAACATCAAAAGCCCACCCCAACATGCCCCATGGTGTAAAAGCAGTAGAAATTATTAAAGTGATGCAGACGCTGAGGTTTGGGGGCGCAGGTCTCAGGCGTGTTGGAATGAACAAGCACAGTTTATCTTCACCCTGACAGGCTAATTTTCGCTGTAGAGATGCAGGAAGACAACAATTTTGTTCCATTTCCATAAAAGAGTCCAGAGCCCTTCTGTTTCTCACCATTCAGCTCAAAAGACTGTGACTTCAGCCAGACAGGACCGCCTGCCATTTATCAGTCCCCCTCCAACGGCCCTGCCTGAGGTCACACCGTCAAACACACACACGCATACACATCCACCTCACTGCGTCTGGAAGTATGAAAACGAATCTATCACTATTATGGAAACTGTCTGGCTATTAATTGTCAGACAGATAATTGTGTTAAAGCTGTTTTGTATGGCGATTCACCTGAACAATACAGTCAGGTAAACACTGTTCACAAAACATAAATATCGTTTTATATACATATATTCTATTTCTAGTTCTGTTTGTTTGGTAAAATATTATTAACATTTTAAATATTTTTTTATATTAAAATATACTTTATTTATTCATGTGACGATATAAAATTGAAGTGCCATTACTACGATCTTCAGTGTCACATGACCCTTCAGAAATTATTCTAATATGCTGATTTGCTGAAAATGTGTATTTTTATTTAATGAATAAAAATTTCAGAAGAAGAATTGCTATTATATATATATATATATATATATATATATATATATATATATATATATAGAGAGAGAGAGAGAGAGACAGAGAGAGAGAGAGAGTTACACAACTATATTATAATATATATGTATAATATATAATAAGCAAACAAATAAGATTGTCCGATTAAACAGTTTTTTGAGCCAATATGTGCTTCCTTTTCGATAATATTTTGCTTCAGTAACAACAAATAGGACAATATATGGCCTAGATGCAACTATACTAAATGTAAAGTCTATTTCAAATGATGTATAAATTGACTTCTAGAAAAAAAATCTAAATACAAATCCCTAAAATGCAATATATTAATATTTAAATCTGTGATTTTGCACCAAAGCATCTGCCAGATGCATGAACATATATGCAATGTTAATGCAATGATTACACTATCCCAAACAGTCACGCTTTTGTGCAATGTTCGCGACAGGCCACAGAATAAGAAATAATTTCCCTTTGACGTACAGATGCACTGCATCGACGACAACACATTCTTTCACATGAATGGCTGAACCATCTCTCCATTCAGTACAGGAAACCATTCACGGTCTGTCTGAATCATTCACCTACACCAGATGGGGAGGGCATGAGGAGAATGAGAGAAGTGAGGATGAGTACTTCCTGTTCCAGAGCCGTGAAAGAGTGCGGCTGACACTGTCCACTCAGCACCGAAGAACAAGTCTATCCATTCATTCATCATCATCATCATCATCAGAGAATAGACACACACACACACACACACACACACACACACACGCACACAGCTTGTTTATAGAAAACATCTGGACACAATTACCCACTCGGCAGAGAGGAGAGCAACAGTTTTTGTTGCCGCTGGAGTTCGGGGGAGGGAGAACAAACAGGACCGTTATTTACACGCGGGAAAGAAAGAGAAACTCACCCCGATTCCTCCGCACGGCAGTCTCACGAACATGGGTGTCACTGAGCCTGATGAGAGACAGGGAGAAAGATCATCAAGAGTCACGTCAGGCCAGAAACTCACTTTAGGCCAGCAGTGTTTGTGCACCACTGTTTAGTAAAGAAGATGAATTTGGAGCACCACCAATATATAGCTAATTATGTTATTGTTTCATAAGTCAAAAAAAAAAAAAAAGTCTCAAAATAATTTTAAGAAAATATGTTTATTATTGCATTGTCTTTGCTGACTGCACAATCGTATGTCAACTGATTCAGAAACCGACAACTCTTCTTATCTGATTCTTTTAAGTGAATTAAAAACATAGTGCAACCAGTGACATTACATTCAAAATAATGACTCTAATGAAACAACCCTTCAAAACATCATTTTATTCACAAAGTTGCGAGTTGGTCCTTTTTATGAGCTGATTCTTTTTAAGTGAATCAAACTATACACGCAACCCGAACCAATGATTCTTTTAAGTGAATAAAAAGCACATGTATATTTAATTTCACACACTAAGGGCCAAATCTTTTTAGAAAATCAAAAACACAGCACAGTGCCATTTGATTCAAAAACAAATGAATCTCATGAGCCGATTCCTTTTAGTGAATCAAAAAATATACGTAGACGGTGTTGTATGATTCACAAAATCTTTTTAGTGAATCAAAAACATTACCAGTATCATTAGATTCAACTAATGTACTCTTTAGAGCAGCTTCTTTTGGATTCATTAAAAACACATCAATGAAGTTTGATCAACAAACGCCTCTTATTATCTTTAGAGAATCAAAAAGTGCCACCATTAGGGTTTGATTCATGAACCAATGACCCTTATAAGCAGATTCTTTTCATTACTCAAAAAGACTCACAAACAGTTTGAATCAGTCTAAACAAATATTTCACTACATGAACTCCATTAAATCCACCGATCGTGTCAGTTACTGAATTATGGTAACGTACGGATCACTTAAAGCAAGAATTAATCTTAATAATTCTTCAAACCCAATTTTATACTAGCGATTTGTCTGCTGCACAGAAATGCATGCTTACTGTACATGCTGCTGTGATACTATAACCTAAGCATAAACTTCACATAAACACAAGAACACACAAAACAAAACCTGAGATGTAAAGCAAGGGTGAAAGACGTCAATCAGATGCATATGAAAATAGACAAAAAATTAAAAATAAGCACAGATGGACCACCAACCCCGAACAAAATGACCACAATGACCGTCCTCGACTATATTACTGCACAAACACGCATGCGATAATCCAACGTTTCTAAATGAGGCACAGCATCTATTGATTAAAATTGCCCTATTTTTCAAACCAATCGTGCTTATGAAGCAACACATTGTTGCAAGATCAAAAAAGCCTGTTGAACAAACCGACCCAATCAGATAGGAAAGGTAGAAACTTGTCGTCTCTGTATCAGACGAGTGTGAAATATCCCCGCGTGTGCACGTGCGTGCGTGTGTGTGTGTGTGAACGGGCATGTCGTTTAAGCATGTGTTTGATCGCTGCATGAGGGGGCCGGTGCTGAAGTCATGGAAAACTGCATGTGTGGTTGTTATTGGCAGAGAGGTGACGGCCTTGATGGACAGCTCAGGGGCAAACTCAGATCAAGGCCGTGACTGATGAAAGCAGAGAGTGGGCTGACGGAGGGGAACGCAAGGGAGTTTGGGATGGGGAGGGAACGACAACGGGTCGAAAAAAAAAAAGAGAAAGAAATGAAACGAATTGCAGAATTTTGGAAACATGCTGTAAGGCGGATCTGGCTGCAGAAGCGTAAATAATGTGGATAATTGCAGAGGTCCAGGCGAAGCTTCACAGGCTAATAACTGAGAAGGACAACGCGGGCTCCAACTGTCGCAGAGAGGGGAATACAACAATGCGCTCATTCACAAAACTCAGTCAGATTCAGTCGGTGATGTAGTGAGGTGTGTGTGTGTGTGTGTGTGTACATGCTTGCTCTTACTGTCCAGTTTCTGTCTGAGAGGGTTGGTTCCGTAAAGCAGCACATGGGCTTCAGTGTGGACCGTCTGAAGCTCCTCCAGAGTGGCTTTCCTGCCTCGAATGCACTGCAAAAAAAAGAAAGAATTATAATGCATGAATCAGTTTGACGTGGATTGAGTAAAGGCTGTGAGTTTCAGTCTGCAACACTATTTTATGTAGCGACAGACTGATAGTAATTGGAGGAAATATCTTTAAGATTTATGCATTTAGTCAAAATACTGGGTAAAACTATTCAGTCATTGTTCTTAACGGTGAACTAATATTCAAATGTTTGGCATCTGTAAGATTTATTATTATTATTTGTTTTAATGTTTTGTCTTTTATGCCCAATAAAGCTGCATTTATTTGATCAAAAATACAAGAACAACGGTAATATTGTAAATGTTTAAACAATTTAAAACAGCTTTTGTCCTATATATATATATTCTATTATTTTCAATTCTGAAATAATGCTGAAAATTCAACTTTGCTATCACACACACACAAAAACAATATATATATATATATATATATATATATATATATATATATATATATATATATATATATATATATATTTTTTTTTTTTTTTTTGTGTGTGTGTGATAGCAAAGTTGAATTTTCAGCATTATTTAAAGTTAAAAGTTAAAAAGTTAAAAATATTTGTACAAGTACAAGTCTTGACGGTCACTTTTTATCAGTTTGATGAATAGAAAGATTAACTTAGTGAATACTTACTTTATAGCTATACTACTTATAACACACACATGTTTCACGCATGTTTTTATGTTTCTAAACCCTTCTCCAAGACAGTTGCATCCTTACTAAATAAGCATTTATTCAGAATCTCAAAACTCATTTAAACAAGCTGAAAATGCAAATGATTTTCGAATCTCTCTAAAACATGGATTAACTAACTCATGCATGTAAAGCACACTTTCTACATTTTTATACACAGAAAACAACTGCGTACAAATATAGCCTTTCTGAACAACCTATGAATAATAATGTGTTAAAAAGGAAAAAAAACAGTGTCCTTAAAAAACCTGCCCTGCAGAGTTGAGCTCACCAACACTAATTAAACAAATCTGAACCAACTAATCAAGGTCCTCAGACCTCTACTAACTTCCAAAGTAGTGTGTTGGAGTTCTCCACGAACAGGTCTAGGTCATGTCTAATTTTTTCCATCGCCTGTTATTATTAGTTTGTTGACTGGAATGTTTTGGCAAGGCATATTTCATTGACTTCAAAATCGGCAGCCGTATCGAATGCACCGCTATCCTGCCCCCCTCTGAAGTCTTTAGCTGTCTGAGCGGAGCTGAACCAGACCCTCCGTCCAACCTCCCGCTCCAAACCGGGCCCCACATGCCTCTAGAACAAAGCTGCCGGCCCTCGGAGGTGCCGGAGCTGCTGGATTTGCAATAATGTCATTTTCCCTTTTTTAATAGCTCTGGCCTCCGAGGCACAAACCATCCGAGAGGGAGGGCGGACCTGCCCACCTGTGGAAGCGCTCTGAGGTGACACCTGCAACAGGACGTACTACCTCTCAGATTTAACAGCAGGGGCAGTTAAAGAGGGGCCCTCGGGGGCCCGGCGCTGGCTGGCGGCAGCTTAAAACAACCCCGCGCTCTTTAAGGGCCCCCCTGCTGTAGATTAGGGGGTATTAGAGTCATGACTGCCTTTAATTGAGGCCCAATTCACTGTTTCCATCTCCCAGAACAATAAACATCCCCACCAAGGAGCGAACGTAGGCGAGAGAGCGAGCACGCCGGCCGTGCCATTGTCGTGCTTGTTTACTTGTTTGTTTGGAGGAAAACAGAGACTGCAGCTACGCGACTGACTCTAACAAGCCTGACGCAATGGAGCCAGCGTGGCAGGAGAGATTAGATTCAGCGAGAGCCATTAGGCACCGGCGATCAGAGCCCCAGATGATGAGAGAGCTCAGGAATTGCCCTCAGCAGGTGGAGGCAGAGATAAGCAGGCACAGACCGCTTCTCTGCCCTGATTTCGGGGGGTGGGGGGGGCGGATTTAAGCATCGCAAAATGCGGTAAACGGGGGAAAATAATGTTAAAGCTATAGCTTAGCGTATACGTTTAGACGCATATGCAGTATGTACCTGCGCGCGTGGATTGTTTGGTGCATTTAGCATTAAATGAAGAACTACACGAATGTTTTAAAATTCTCGGGTCAGGTTTGTTTGTGTAGGAAACGAATACTTTTGTTGAGCAATGTTGCGAGTTTATAATGACGTTTATAATGTTTAAAAAAAATACATATTTTCCAAAAAAATGCTGTTCTTTCGAACCGTTCACCAGTGTCTTGAAAATAAAAAAAATCACGGTTTTGACAAAACTATTAACCAGTTTCCAACTTTGATGATGATAAGCAATGAGCAGCAAATGATTTCTGAAAGCTGCGTCACTGAAGAAAGTTCAGCTTTGCATCACAGGAATAAGTGACATCTTAAAACATATTCACGTTTTTGATCGAATAGTGATCATAAGAGACTCCAAAACATTTTTAAAAATCTTACTAAGCCTAAATGAATACAAAAGTCAAAAGCTGCTGCTTCCATTAAATAATGAGATGCTCTTAGGATTATTTTTTTAGGTTATTAGGTTTTGAACAAACCTGTTGTGTTCATGTAGCTTAAATGCTACTGTCATCTACGGAAAAATGGGACAAACCGAAGGCAAACACATTATGATGTTTTTCTTTTTTTCTTTTTCCAATTTGTAATAAAAACTTGCGAAACTGTAAAAAGGCAAACATTCCCCTGCTGATCCACACTGTAATCCCCCAGCACTTCCTCTGTTCTCTCCTGCTTCAATTTTTCCTCGAACACACTCGAAACAATCTCACACCCCCTTTTCCTTTGAGCAAAACTCTTTGGTTTATTCATAAAGTTTCCTCAAAGGGAGCGTGTGGCTGTGTTTGTGATGGCTGAACAGCGCCCTCTACAGACCCTAAAAATATCCTTCACCCTGCCACAGTAACCAGCCTAAACACCACTTAAAAGAATGGTTTACCCAAAAATGAAAATGACGGCATTTTTTTACTTACAAAAAAATTAATCCTGGCCCTTCCGAGCTTGGTAATGCTCGTGGATAGCAGCTATTATTTTGATTATTGGGGAAAGCCGTGATTTTCATTTTTGGGCGAACTATTCCTTTAAATGCGCTTGGATTACATCATGCGGCTGCTGAAAGTGCTGATGTGTCACAAACGGAGAGACGTGGGTGAACGGGTTACCTCACACTGTCCGCGCAGCCCCGTCTCCTGCAGTCGTGACCAGATGCTCTGGATGCGCCCGGCGTGTTCGGGGTGGATGTTACTGTTTCCACACATGCACTGGTGTTTCTGCATCAGGGTGTCGTACACCAGACCTGTAAGGCACGGATACGCATTTAAAGAGGGCTGCAAACACTTTTACATCAAGGTAATATCCCGAGGCTTAGCTGTTTTTAGCTGGTAAATAACGCGGACTGACCGGTGGTAAAGCGCGGTTTGGCTGGAGGTTCCTGCACCACAATAGGAAAGGTTGCAGAGGCCGGGGATGATTGTGCTCTGGACAGGGGCCGATGGCCTGGGAAGGTCACAGACAGACCGGCCGCTTCCATAGATGCCTGATAGTTCCTCAGCTGATGGATCCTCTGTTGCTCCAAGAGGAGAGCTTGCTGCTCGGAGAAAACAACGGAAGCTTAGCTTGCAATACACGAAGTCAATGTGCTAAAATTAACATACATGTCTTTATATGAAAGTTTCATAGTTCATAAAATAAAACAGTGCTTTTAGGCACCCTGTAGTTACACAAATAACCAGCAGGTGGCACTCAATACATTGCAAACCACCAGCAAGAGCGTTACATGTAGAAAATGCTCGTATATGATAAATGCAGAAAAAGAAAATTTTCACTTATTATGCTTATTCATGTAAGAGTGCTTAATAATGCCATAAAGCTTAGCGTTTAGCTCTTTGAGACCATGCTTTAAAGAAAAAAAAACATTAATTTAAAATGTAATTTACTCCTGTGATGAAAATAAAAAAAAAGTGTTAATTACTCCAGCTTTCAATGCAATAATAAAAAACTCATTTTTAAATGCTAACGTGATTCTCAAGGAATGTTTCTTATTATTATTAATGCCGAACGCTATGCTGTTGAATTTTTTAAGACTCTTCGATGAACAGAAAGTTCAAAGAACAACATTCATTTGAAACCGAAATCTATTATAAATGTCTTTTCTGTCACAACTGATTAGTTCGATGCATCCTTGCCAAATAAAAGTATTCATTGAAAAAGTCTAAAAATACTTAAGGCACTTTTGAACAGCATTGTGCATTCCCATCTCTTCTCGGAAAATTCGCTTTTTATCCATTGAATATTTACTTGGTTATGTCTAAAACCGACTTGATTTATTCTTGATCATTAGAAGCGATGCCATGGTGTCTTGGAAGCTGGTCTGAAACCTTTGGAGGTTTCTTCATACATAAACACTGCCTGTTAATTGGCAGCTACCCTCAGTTTTGGACACAGCGTTCATTAGCTGATGAATATTTCAGTTTGATTGCAGGAACATGCACCCCTGCTGCCCATTAAGAAGAAAAAGAGCTGAACCTAAATGATCTCGTCCGGCACAAGTGCCCACCTCCTGTTCATTTTTAAAAAGCAGCGATTAAGCGTTGAGGTCCTGCGGTTGCATTAAACACTTCTGAATAGTGAAGAAATGCACTGATTTCTCAGGTATCGCATAAATAAACCCTTACTGAGCATTTCATGTAAATAAAAGACTTTTTTGTATTAAGTCTAAGCTCTGTTTTCACGGGAATAAACTACATTTTAAATATACTCAACAATTATGTTAAATCGTAATAACATTTGACAGTATTACTTTGTTTTCTAATCTATTTATTAATCAAATAAATCCAGACTTCTGGACGCCAAGCTTCTCGACGGAAGTGTATTTTTGTGTAAATTAATATTAAAATTGTCATTTGTCACTCAATTAAATGCATTTTAATGAAACAAGCATGTTAGCTAGCACAGTTGGTCTATTTGTATTTTACATAAACCACTATTTTTTTTTTTTGGCAGCTTTAAGCAAAATTAATGCAATGCTTCCAGCTGTGTAAGCGGCAGAAATGCGCAGTATCTTGTCGGGACAGATCGTTCTTAAGACTTAATGACCCCTTTTTTTTTTTCAGGGTCTCTGACTCTTTGCTGCCTCCTTCTGGTGCTCAGTGTTCGTGGCTTTGTCCCGTGCCATTCACAGAAACAGAGACAGAGCCCTCACCTGTCTGAAGAGCAGCTCTTCCTCGGCTTGCCTCTCTCTTTGCTGGAACTCTTCATCCTGCTCATCGGGAGGTTCCTGTTTGATGGTGACCCCGTGAGGAAGAGCCTCCGTGGAGTCGCCCAGGCCCTGGTGCTCCCTCAGCTCCTCCTCCGTCTCCTCCGGGTGGCTCTCGTGCTGACGGCCCGGCTCGTTCGGCTTAGCCATCATCTGAGAGAAACACACCGAAATCACCATCGACTCAACTGATGAAGCAGACTACTGAACTACTGAATCCCACCTCACAGTTTTTAAATATACTATATTGCAATAATTTCACATTCAGTTCATCGTATTTTTTAACGATTTGTTTAATGGCAGAAGACACTGTGTGTAATGATTTTGAAAATACAGCTTTGTCATGACAGGATAAATCACATTTTAAAAAATATATTAAAACAGAAAAGTTATAATGACTCCATTTGTGATCAAATAAATTCAGCTAAACAGACTAAACAGCTGCAAAATCATGCCAACTGAAACTGACACACACACACACACACACACACACATATATATATATATATATATATATATATATATATATATATATGATATATATATAGTGAATATATGAATAAATACACACGCACTTTTACTTTACACACACACACACACACACACACACACACACACACACACACATATATATATATATATATATATTTACACACACACACACACACACACACATAATATATAATACTGTCATACATATATTATATAACAATAAACATTATTATATTGTAGTGTAGCTAACTATTTAATAACTACAAAACAACCCTAACATAACATAAAACCATCCCCATTTTCTTTATTAAATACACATTTAAAAAAAACAATTAATATCTTGGTTTATTCAGGATTACATCACAGGTCGTGGTTGTGAATGCTGACTAACAAAACAGGGCTTCATGAGAAAAGAACTTAGGACCTCTGCAACACACACAGATCTAGTGTCAAAAAAAAATACAGAGTCGAAGCTACAGTTGCATTAAACAACACTTTCGGCACAACGGGAATAAAAGAAACTGTCCTCCTGGCTCAGGTTCATGCTGTGACAGCTGTGTCTAACCCCATCACTGTGGCAATGACAGCTCTTGCCCCGCCTTAACCCACGCACACACACACATACACACACGCACACACACACAGCCCCCTGGCAATGTGCCGAGGGAACATAATTGACGTCAGAGCGCTCAGCAATTGCCTCATCCCTGCGCTTCATTCCAAACAAGCTTTTCTTTTTTTCTAAATTCTCCTCTTTGTTTCTCCCCCCCCCGTCCTCACCTCAGCTCCATCTCCCCCTTCAGCGCAGTGAACGCGTACCAGCGTACCCGGATGCTCATGCCAGGTAAATTACACATTACATTTCTTTGTAAAATGAATCAGTCAAAGCCAAAATGACAGGAATAATCCAAAACTTCATACCAGAAGCCGTTTAAAAGCTGAAAAACTTCCCAAAAACGTCAATCCCCCCCCCCCGGTCTTTTTTGTCGCAAAAGCTTAATAATTAGGCCTAAAACATCGGCGGTTGTTCGCAGAGTCAGACCTTCTCTTAGCGACAGTGACTCCGCACGCAAGCTTGACAGGTGTGGCTTGGCTCATGAATATTAATTAGGTGATTTGAATTCTGTCATCGTTTGCCCACCCACACATCAGTCCACTGGCGAGCAAAGGCTGTCGAGCTCCAAAAGCGAGTCATAAAAGTAGCCTTGCGTGCTATTTTGGGGGTTTTCTGTAGTAAAACGTTAACTTGAACGAAGACGAGGAAACAAGCTTGGCTTACAACAACGATTTATAGTCAATTACGCCAAATATTTCGGTTTTTAATGTCTCATTTTCATATGCCAAAATGTAATATATGCATATTTAAACCACACAAATGAGGAATCAAAAGTACAACTGGGGAGGGAGTTTTTACTTCATTGAAAAAATGTGAGAAAACATCAAAAGAAGATATTTCTAGGTATGCTGGTAACCAACTGCTGTTGGTAAACGGTAGCCAAACTGTTTCATTTCCAACATGCTTCAAAATATCTTCTGCTTTGTTCGACGGAAGAACGAAACTCTTATTTCACTCAAACTATTTTATTCCATCACCGACCACCTGTTCCAAACCTGTACGAATTTCGTAGTTTTTTTGAAAAATGTTGGCAACCAAAGAGCTGACGGTAGCCACTGACTCCTACAGCACTGAAAAAAACCACTTTGGAAATCAATGGCTACCGGTAACAGCTACATTCTTAAAAATATCTTCTTGCGCCTTCAAGAAAGATAATTGTAACAAGTGACTATCCCTTTAACGTTTCGCCACGTTTCAATCCGCGTCTCAAACGAAATCCACAGATATGCAGAAATCCACTGATTCGCAACATATGTCTCCTCGTATCTCCCCCGTGAACTTTAAAAACACAGAAATGGAATCGCATCTAAACGGCGTAAATGCTTGGGAAGCATTAAATTCCTCTGACATCTGCCGAGCAGAGGCAGTATTCCCGGAAGCCCGGAGTGCAGCGCTGAGGTGATCCACACCCGGTGAGCTCATTCGGACGTGCTTGTGTGCAGGCATGGATTAACCCCATAACTAATCTATAATGCACAACTGCGGTGGTGAGAGCACAGGCATTAGAAACAAACCGAAAACCCTGTAGGATAATGGCTCGACACGAGTAATCTCCGCAGACCTCACCGCACACTCCATGGGCAAACACGAGGAGCGATAAAACGTAGCGCAGCAAGTACTTTTCTCATTCATTTTCTCTATAGGGATTTACAATTCTTCAATGAAATGAACTCGACTAGCTTTTAGCCGAATTGTAAACTTCATTCAGAAGCAATTAAATACGTGGAAATAAAAGTATGAAAATACACACGAGGATGCAAGACACCAATGCGGAACATGGCACAATGAAAATATTTATAGTACAAAAGAATTGCATTTTTTTATGCGTCTGAAACGCTCAGATACCTGAGTATACATTATAAAAGTAGTGTAGGAAGACGATCGGTGTGTTTAAGAAATCTGGTGTTAATGAAATTTAATACAAAGACGCAATCAATAGTTAAAACTGTCTTTGAAAGCAGTAATATCTATTTAAAAGCAGTTCTTAGAAACTTTATATTCGTCAGAGCACTACTGTTTTCAACATTTTCATTATTATCATCATTATTAAATCAGCACATTAGAATAATTTAGGAAATGTGACACTAAAGACCGATGTAATGATGCTGAAAAATTACATTTAATCAAATAGAAAACTGTTTTTTTGAATTGTAATAATATTTCAAAATAATACTTTTTACTGTATTTTTTTAATGAAATAAATGCAGCCGTGGTGAGAAAAGCCAAAAACCAGACATGTTGAAAAAAATCTTACCGAACCTTTCGAATTAATTGTATTAATTAATGATCGAGAAAACTTTATTTCTGAAACTTAGAAAATACATAAACAGATGAAATTAAAACTGATCGGTATTTTGAAACGCGACAAACAGACAAATTTGTTTTCGCAACATCCTGTTTAATTGCCATTCTATCCAAAGATTCGGTCTGGGTCTGCTCGTGATTGCAGTCCCACGCAAACACACACACACACACAGAAACAAGTGGAGCGCTTCCGGTATGACCATATAAGGCAGGTATATCCTGCTGGTTGCCATGGTGATTAAGGGAGCTAAAGACAGACAGAGTGCTGTACCTTGCTGATGTGGAGCTGCTGCTGCTGGAACTGTTGCTTGTGTTTTTCCAGGAACTGCTGGTGTTGCTGTTGAACCACCAGCTGTTGCAGAGCCTGGGCATTCTGGGGTAGGGGGGCCGACTGCGTGCGCCCGAGGGGCCGATGCTGCCGGAGCTTGTGGATGGGATGCGACTGCAGGGACACGCCCCCCAGGCCTGGGGACACAACACATGGGCTCTGGGTTACACAGCAGATTCTAGTTAGCACTCGGCCCTGAACTAATTAACACCTCGCCTGCTTTGGCTCTCGGGGGGTTAAGTTTCCCGAACACACGGCTGAGGATTTAAGCATATCTCATGTCTCATGCCCACAGATAGCTCAAAAAGCATCTAATGCTCAACGAACATAAAACTGACAAGATCCTTCTCAAAAAGCGTTTAACCATTTCAAACTTAACATGCTGCCCGAAATTTGGATCTAATGGGTCAAAATGTGTAAAACAAAAAGATGCAAAAAAGCAAAAGCTTAAAAATATATATATTATACACACAATCCATATACTATATATTCATGAATTTTATAGAAGATTTTGATGATAACATGATACATTAAAAATTTCACAGAATTCTATTAATAAAATTATATTAATAAAAACACGCATACATTGTGCATAAAATAAAATTTTTAAAAATTATATATTGTGATATATGTTTCTAATTCATCTTTGTTAATAAATTAAATAATTCAATATAAATAATTTAAAAAACATTTTTGAAAGAGAACTACAGAAATACATAAGAAATACATATAAAATACATAACACAATACATTATATACTAGTTGTACTTAATTATACAAAAATAAAATGTTATAAAATTATATAAACATGTATATAAAATCTCTCTCTCTCTATATATATATACATATATATATATATATATATATATATATATATATACATACATATATATATATATATATATATATATATATATATATATATGTATATATATATATGTGTGTGTGTGTATATATATATATATATATATATATATATATATATATATATATATATATATATATATATATATATATATATATATATATATATATATATATATATATATATATATATATATATATATATATATATATATATATATATATATATATATATATATATATATATATATATATATAGAGAGAGAGAGATTTTATATACATGTTTATATAATTTTATAACATTTTATTTATATATATATATATATATATATATATATATATATATATATATATATATATATATATATATATATATATATATATATATATATATATACACACACACACACACATATATACACATATACATATATATATATACAGACGTGGACAAAATTGTTGGTACCCTTTGGTCAATGAAAGAAAAACTCACAATGGTCACAGAAATAACTTTAATCTGACAAAAGTAATAATAAATAAAATTCTATAAATGTTAACCAATGAAAGTCAGACATTGTTTTTCAACCATGCTTCAACAGAATTATTAAAAAAATAAACTCATGAAACAGACCTGGACAAAAATGATGGTACCCCTAACTTAATATTTTGTTGCGCAACCTTTTGAGGCAATCACTGCAATCAAGCGCTTCCTGTAACTGTCAATGAGACTTCTGCACCTCTCAGCAGGTATTTTGGCCCCTCCTCATGAGCAAACTGCTCCAGTTGTGTCCGGTTTGAAGGGTGCCTTTTCCAGACTGCATGTTTCAGCTCCTTCCAAAGATGCTCAATAGGATTGAGGTCAGGGCTCATAGAAGGCCACTTTACAATAGTCAATTTTTTCCTCTTAGCCATTCTTGGGTGTTTTTAGCGGTGTGTTTTGGGTCATTGTCCTGTTGCAAGACCCATGACCTGCTGACTGAGACCAAGCTTTCTGACACTGGCTAGTACATTTCTCTCTCGAATTCCTTGATAGTCTTGAGATTTCATTGTACCCTGCACAGATTCAAGACACCCTGTGCCAGACGCAGCAAAGCAGCCCCAGAACATAACAGAGCCTCCTCCATGTTTCACAGTAGGGACAGTGTTCTTTTCTTGATATGCTTCATTTTTCGTCTGTGAACATACAGCTGATGTGCCTTGGCAAAAACTTCGATTTTTGTCTCATCTGTCCACAGGACATTCTCCCAGAAGCTTTGTGGCTTGTCAACATGTAGTTTGGCATATTCCAGTCTTGCTTTTTTATGATTCGTTTTCAACAATGGTGTCCTCCTTGGTCGTCTCCCATGTAGTCCACTTTGGCTCAAACAACGACGGATGGTGCGATCTGACACTGATGTTCCTTGAGCATGAAGTTCACCTTGAATCTCTTTAGAAGTCTTTCTAGGCTCTTTTGTTACCATTCGGATTATCCGTCTCTTAGATTTGTCATCAATTTTCCTCCTGCGGCCACGTCCAGGAGGTTGGCTCTGATCCCATGGATCTTAAACTTCTGAATAATATGTGCAACTGTAGTCACAGGAACATCTAGTTGCTTGGAGATGGTCTTATAGCCTTTACCTTTAACATGCTTGTCTATAATTTTCTTTCTGATCTCTTGAGACAACTCTTTCCTTTGCTTCCTCTGGTCCATGTCGAGTGTGGTACACACCATATCACCAAACAATACAGCGATTACCTGGAGCCATATATATAGGCCCAATGGCTGATTACAAGGTTGTAGACACCTGTGATGCTAATTAGTGGACACACCTTGAATTAACATGTCCCTTTGGTCACATTATTTTCAGTGTTTTCTAGGGTACCATCATTTTTGTCCATGCCTGTTTAGTGAGTTTATTTTTTTAAATAATTCTGTTGAAGCATGGTTGAAAAACAATGTCTGACTTTCATTGGTTAACATTTATAGAATTTTTATTTATTATACTTTTGTCAGATAACAGTTATTTCTGTGACCATTGTGACTTTTTCTTTCATTGACCAAAGGGTACCAACAATTTTGTCACGTCTGTATATATATATATATATATATATATATATATATATATATATATATATATATATATATATATATATATACATATATATATATATGTATGTATATGTATATATATATATATATATATATATATATATATATATATATACATACATATACATACATATATATATATATATATATATATATATATATATATATATATATATATATATATACACACATATACATATACATGTGTATATATATATATATATATATATATATATATATATAATGTGACAGTCGGCTGCCCCTCCTCTTTATTGTCACCATCACCCCGTCCTTTATTTACGCCCTTCACCAGGCTCCCGGCGGGAGTGGGTGTGTTCGAGAGGAGGGGCGTGGTATTAGCCAGGTCTGGCGGCGTGTGACGAGGCACACCTGAAGGGATTTAGCCTTGTCACGCCGCCGTTAAATGCCCTGCGCGCCTCTCCTCGGGAGACCGGTCTCTTCCCCGTGCATGCACGCTGGTGTCCTCGTGGGTCCAGGAAGGGTGCGCGATGGACCTCACCCGCCGTCCGAGAAGTGCGTCGTGGGACCCCGTAGTCAGGCTGTGAGCACACAGCTCATCCCACTCTGCCGCCGAGCAAAGAAGCAGCGGAGACGCCGCGGAAGAAGCCGCCCCCCGCGCCGGGCCAGAAAAAGGGGGCGCGCGCGACCGCCGGACTCCGCCCCCTTACCTGGACCCTTCCCCTGGAACACGGCCTCAACCTTCACTTTCCCAGCGACGGCGAGGACACCAGATCCCCTTTTATTTGGACACTTTTCCCTGGACACTTTATTATTTTGTATTATTATTTATTTTGTTAATAAAGAAAAGCCTCTCGAGGCCTGACGCCACGCCCACTGTGTCTGTCGCTGGCTCCTCCCGTCACAGTGGTGGAGAATGCGGGCAAGGCGGAGCTTAGACGGCACAGTTGGGCAACATCTGATGACGTCATCCCCTCTCGCTGGTACCCATGCCGGGACGGAGGAACAAGCGGAGACTCGCTCCCAGCCACCAGGAAGGGTAAGTGGCGCTTGCGTTTACTGTCATTACCCGGTGGCTGGTTGAGCATTCCGACTAATTCCCGGTTTCTCTGTCCCGGTGCGAGAGAGGGGAGTTGCCCGGAGAGAGAATCCTGCCCCGCCCACTCCGACCGCTGGAGCCTGGTTGAGGAAGGTAGCACTCCTGCGTGGCGGCGACCGCCTGACGGGGTTGGCGGCTGGGGAGGGGAATGTGGCGAGTCGGCTGCCCCTCCTCTTTATTGTCACCATCACCCCGTCCTTTGTCGCCGCCCTTCACCAGGCTCCCGGCGGGAGTGGGTGTGTTCGAGAGGAGGGGCGTGGTATTGGCCAGGTCTGGCGGCGTGTGACGAGGCACACCTGAAGGGATTTAGCCTTGTCACCGCCGCCGTTAAATGCCCTGCGCGCCTCTCCTCTGCGCTGGTGTCCTCGTGGGTCCAGGAAGGGTGCGCGATGGACCTCACCCGCCGTCCGAGAAGTGCGTCGTGGGACCCCGTAGTCAGGCTGTGAGCACACAGCTCATCCCACTCTGCCGCGGAGCAAAGAAGCGAGCGGGACTTGCGGAAGAAGCCGCCGCCCCTCGCGCCCGGGCCAGAAAAAGGGAGGCGCGTGCGACCGCCGGACTCCGCCCCTTACCTGGACCCTTCCCCCTGGAACACGGCCTCAACCTTCACTTTCCCCGCGGCACGGCGAGGACACCAGATCCCCTTTTATTTGGACACTTTTCCCTGGACACTTTATTATTTTGTATTATTATTTATTTTGTTAATAAAGAAAAGCCTCTCGAGGCCTGACGCCACGCCCACTGTGTCTGTCGCTGGCTCCTCCCGTCACAATATATATATATATTATATAGCAGCAACAGCAAAAAAAAAAAAACAATATGTAGCATGTATTTGCTGGTCACCATTTATGCTGATCATTTAAAGATCATAAAAGCACAGCTATGCAGAAAATTGTTTTGATCAACAATCAGGTACACTGTGCAGAATGATTATACGAAAAATACGTTGACTCCAGGATGCCAGAACTGACCAATCAGGGCCCCCTTTGGGGCAGTCAGAATTGAAACACGCATCCTTGCCTCCACTACACTCAGTGATGGACCGCCAAAAGAAAGGCTAGTGTTTTCAGTCGGAAAGGAAAACGCTAATATTTACTGATTTATTTATTTAGCGTTATTGCGCCGCCCTGCTCCAGACACACTCTCCATCACTGCTCCACCCAGAGGGGCTTGACACTTCCTGTTTGTACGCTTCCTGCGGATCCGCTAGTCTCCCTGACAACAGTGGGCGGAGAAGAGGTTTCCTCTTTAACGTGATGGTCTATGATGGCACAAATCATTAGTCAGGATTGACTGCGCCAGCGAGGCGTCTCTCTCTCTCCCTCTCTCATCCTCAGGATAAGTATTGACCTCTTCTTATTGGCAGCCTCTCTCTCCCGTCTCTCGTGAAGCCGTTCCTGGCACATCAGGAGGCTAATTAACACCGCCTATGACTAATTTGATTAAAATGAGCCTTCTTTAGTGCGTATCGGAGGAAATTGAATCCAATTTATAAAGGGCGCTGCATAACCTATGCTGGACTAATTACAACCAATAAATGCATGACATCCGCAGGGAGAGCGGAGCGAGACGCATTATGATCCTGCGAGGCCCCGGGGCACCTGGCTCTTCGGAGGCCCCCCTTCGGTGCAATTTTGAAATGTAATGTGCAAATAATGGGGAATTATGTCACAGAAATGAGAAATATTTGTGTATTATGAGAATTAACAAAGCATGTGAATAATGCATTGAAGCAATACAACAGTTGCAAAGATTAGACGTGAATTATGAAAATGAACCATTGAAAGCGGGAGCAGTGGGGTAAAGTGCAACAGATGCTTCAGGGTAAGCTGTGCCGCGGTGAACGACTGAAACATTTCAAACAGGGGCCAATTTTCCTTCAATTCAAGGAAAATGAGGATTTTTAATAATAAGTCTGGAGAACTGCCACATTTGATGTTTTTTTTATAACCTAAAACAACAGCCAAAATGTAGAATTATTATATTAGCATTGCATTTGCTTACTTAGTATATTACATTTTAAATGTCAGGCTTAATTATTTCTTTAAGAAAATGTGAATAACATAAATAAAAGGTTCGAAAAATTATTTCAAAATCAAAATTGAATAAGTAAAATATAAATTAATCGTAACTAATATTACACCTTGCAGACATTGTTTACAGATATGTTAATAAATAATGACTAATATTAGTAAAATAAAACAATGTAATTTTATATATATATATATATATATATATATATATATATATATATATATATATATATATATATATATATATATATATACACACATACACACACAATGGATTCAAACAAATTAATGCATTTTTAATTAAATGGGATAAATAGATACCATTAAGAAAAAATGGGGGAAATTATATTAAAGCTTACTAATTATTGAAAAAATGTGGTGTATAGATTTTTGTATACAAATATAACATTAGATATAATATAAATATAATATAATATTAGATATATAATAACATAACAATATTTAATTAAATAATAATACACATATATATATATATATATATATATATATATATATATATATATATATATATATAAATAAAATGTATAATATAACAATAATGTTAAGTATTTGATTTGAAAGAAAATAATTCTTGTCATCCCCAATGATTTAGAGTTTCTCTTGACGCATCTTACCCCTAAAGTATTACAAGATACATTGACTTTTATTTTCTAACTGTAACATTGAACTCAGACCGAACGACATTCGCTTCTTACATTCTGTTTTTACCAGAGAACAACTTCAATAAAAACGTCTCCGCAGGTTAACATCAATATTGGTTATTATGACTGCGACTGACCTGCGACCAGGGAGTTCTGTGCGGCCGACTGCTCCAGAAGCACCATATGCTGCAGGAGGGTGTTGTGTGCCGAGCCGCCCTCCCGCTCTAAGTTGGACGCAGCCAGGTACGAAGGCAGGTGGGCTCCTGGCATGAACGGAGTGGTTATGGGTATTCCTGGCTGCAAGCCTGGCACTGCCATTCTGTCACCATCCTGTTGGCCAGACGCCACCTACATGAACAGAGAATGAAAGAGCATCATTCCAAAAGAATCTAGGGCAAAGAAGAGAGGACATTCCCTCGTAAATTATGTTCGGCTTGCGTCAGAGACCCGCAGTCAGTTATTGTCTCTCAAAGGGCTCTTTCTGTAACGCCACTGGTGCTGAAAGCCACATGTGGCCCCCAGACAATCCAGACAGGGGCCTCTCTATGACGGAGAGAAAGAAAGATGGACTCACGCTGGAGGGGCCGGTGGCTGGCAGGCCCAGGGTGATGTTGGGAAGGGAGGGCGATGTGTACAGAGACAGCTGGCTAACAGGACCCTCTCTGCCCGTGAGTCTGTGCGCCAAAGATGGCTGGAACGACACACACACACACACACACACACACCAACATATGCACAGATAAATAAACCCCACCGATAAAAACAAACAGCTCTGTCTGGTCTCTCTCCGGACCCCTGCGGGACCCTCTACAGAAGGAGACTGTGCACAGCTTAAAAACATGCATGGAAACGGCCAGGAAATTCACAGAGCACTTCCTAAAGCAACAAGCGACAAGTGTGGCCACCAATAAAACCGAGCTGCAACTACTAAAACGTGTCCTGCACGGAGATAGGTAACACTTGTTTACTTTTAATGCAATAAATTCATAACTTGCTGCTGAATAGTTAGTTAGGTAGTTGTTAAGTTTAGGTATTGGGTAGGATTAGGGATGTAGAATAAAGTCATGTAGACATTAATGTGTGTTTAATTAGCACTAATAATTTATAGTAAAATGCATGCAAATAAGCAACTAATAGGTGTAACTGTTAAATGAAGTGAAGATTTCATGAGCTGCAGTTATTTTTTCATGTTTAAAAGGTTTTCTCTGGCATTGTGAAGCAAAGAGACTAATTAAAAACCATTAAAACTGGCTTTTATTAAGAAGCGGCGAAAGAGATATTATTGAACACACAGATGTTTACAATTTATGCAGATCAGATTTTTTGTAATTTTGTAATGTATTACTGTAAAATTAACAGAAAAATATCTAAATGACTATTTCTGATAAGTAATGAAAGTTTATTTACTGGCACCTTTTCTTTCCCCGTGAATTTAAGTGTTAGTTGCCAAAAATATTACTTTTGGGACAGTTTCATAGACAGTATAACTATTGCAGTATTAGTATTAGTATAACTAATCACATGGAAAATAAAAGTTTTATAAAGTTTTATGTATTTATGTACTGTGCAGATTGATTATGATATATATATATATATATATATATATATATATATATATATATATATATATATATATATATATATATATATATATATATAAAACACACACATAGAGCATACGTTTTAAAAATATTTCCATCCATTTATATGTATATATTTATATTCATATTAATTATAGTATTCATATTATTTAGAGTATACATACATATATATATATATATCTATATCTATATATATATATATATATATACATACATATATATATATATATATATATATATATATATATATATATATATATATATATAGGACTAGGACTAGGCTTAAGTACACATACATATATTATGTAAATATAATATTATAAACATAATATATGTATTATGTAATTAATAGTTAAGTGAACTGTTTGACAGCACTGATATTTAGACAAATATTTAAAAAATAATAATTTACTGTATTATAATATATTATTACACATATCATTTATTATGACATGACAATGTGATATTGTTTTCAGTTAATGCCCAAATAATAATGAACAAGTAAAGATAAATAAATAATTAAATAAACTATATTAAATATTACAAAACAAAAATTAGACATGAGCACATAAAACACACAGTTCTCATGTGAGAATGAGAATAAATATCAGGGATCTTGGGCAGCTGTGGTCACTGTACCTCCACTGGACTGCTAGAGATCGATCCAGCGATGCCGTTCTCATTGGTAATGTTGTTTGAACTGTTGTTAGGTGAACTCGGACCAGAACCAGGAGCGCTGCTGCATGCCGATTCTGAGAGAAAAATGGACTTGATTAATTTGAAGGAGTGTTGGGAGTCATGGCCTAGCAGTGCATGCAGGAGATCCTGTCAGTCACGTTTGACGTTTTCTACTTTCTTCTACTCACCTGCCATGTCCAGAGAGCGCTTCTTCGCAGTGGTGATCGGCCCGTCCTTCCTCCGAAGCAGCGGGCTACTTCTGCGCTCCGTAACTTTCTGCTTCAGTCTGGATCGAAGCTTCAGGTTGGGCTCAGATGCTGATGAGAGATGAAACAGGAAATAAAGTTTGCATTGCAACACTAATTTCAAACAGCGGGATGTGGGTGGGATAGAACTGTGTGACATTATAACCAAATAGACTAAGTTTTTACAATTTTACTTAGGAATCTGCTTTTTAAGATAGAATCCTAAATGAAATATAACTAATCACATGCAAAATAAGTATTATAAAGTTATGCATTTATCTGTATGTACCGTGTAGATTTATTATGAATATATACACATAGAGCATATGTTTTAAAAATATTCCCATCTATGTATATGTATATATTCATATTATTTATATGTATATATTCATATTTATAGTATATATATATATATATATATATATATATATATATATATATATATATATATATATATATGCAAATGTATATGCATATATGGAATATATATATATGGAAAAAAAAACTATTTTTAATGTGATTAATCACGATTAATCTAATTAATTTATAAACTAACTTCTACAATCTGAACAGGAGCTGTGTGTGACACAAATAGTGAGCTAATAAGCATAAAACAAATATTAAAATACTAAATATACTAGGTAAAAGAATAATCGCTTAAAGACATACGTAATGTATAAATGTATATAAATGTAGAAATGTATATAAATTAAAAATAAATAAGAAATACATATTATATAAAGTAAAGAAATATAAAAAAATACATCAATAAATATTATTTAAAAAAAGGAAAAGCATTAAATATTAATATGTACACATAATTCAAACATTATATATCCATCTGAAAATGATTTCTGGTCAGATATGATTTTTGACTCGATTCAGCAGAATCCAACTGTTAAATAACCAAGACGTTTGACACTAGCTTGACCTGTCCCAAGCAAGTAATTAATCCTTATAAAACAGGCTAGTTCAGGTCCCTCATTATGCTTGTGAATCCAGATTCCAGCTAAGAAACAATGAAGCAAACCAGCATCTGAACAGCTTCCAGCTTGGCACAGCAACTTGCCCAAAAGTTTAATCAAGTCCATCTAAGTGTAAACACTGCAAATGAATACCCTCGGTCGAGAGGGCTTTCAGTTAAACAGTTTGCAAACACAAGCTCTTAGAGTGTGACGTAGCGTGTCAGAACAGGCCTGGCACTGAGGAGGTGCACAGGCCTGGCCAGCAATTACCAAAACCAAAGTTCACACAGAGGGTCACGCCTATTTGAAGCTGTCATCCAGGCACGGACGTTTCGCCCATTAGCCGCTGCTGACATTTTCACCCGCTCACATACTTTAACAAAGGCTCCTCGACTTCTCTCTTGCCCCTATTGTGCTCTAACGCTTAATCCTTGCCTCGTTTGTGACCTCGTGTCAAAATGTGCACGGTGCGGTGAGAAGTGCATGCAAAGTTCAACAGAAGCAATGCAGGCCGGCCCACCGTAAAGTGCACTCAGTAGTCATTTGGAAAGAACCTCGTGCACTTTTTGCCATCGGGCAGACATTTACATGAATGAACTTGTCTCAAATCATCCACAGAGTGTTGAGGGACACATGTTTCCTCTCCCCAGTCATGCATCAGTCTTTAAGAAGTAGTAATATATATATATAGTACTGTGTGTAAAAATGTTGTAAACAAAGAAAGCTTTCAAAAATATAAATATGTCAGTTTACAAAATGCAATGCGAGCGATCAAAAGAAAAATTGAAATCAAATCAATATTTGGTGGTACTACGTTTTACCTTCAAACCAGCATCAATTTTTATAGGTATACTTGCACAAAGTCAGGGATTTTGTAGGATTATAGTCAGATGTATGATCAACCAATTATACCAAACAAGTGCTAATGATCATCAATGTCACACGTAGGTTGAAACCTAGTCATGAACTGAAACTGAAACAGCTGTGTAGGAGGCTTCAAACTGGGTGTGGAAAAGCCAAACTCTGCTTCCAAGGTGAGGTTGTGAAAGACAGCTTCATGTCACGGCAAGACTGAGCACAGCAACAAGAAACGAGGTAGTTATACTGCATCAGCAAGGTCTCTCCCGGACAAAGATTTCAAAGCAGACCGGTGTTTCAAGATGTGCTGTTCAAGCTCTTTTGAAGAAGCTCAAAGAAACAGGGCAACGTTGAGGATCGTAGACGCAGTGGTCGGCCAAGGAAACGTAATGCAGCAGATGAAAGACACATCAAGCCTATTGCCCTTCGAAATCAGAAGATGTCCAGCAGTGCCATCAGCTCAGAACTTGCAGAAACCAGCGGGACCCAGGTACACCCATTTACTGTCTGGAGAAGTCTGGCCAGAAGTGGTCGTCATGGAAGAGTTGCAGCCAAAAAGCAATACCTCTGACATGGGAACAAGGCCAAGCGACTCAAGTATGCACGAAAACAGGAACCGGGGTGCAGAAAAATGGCAGCAGGTGCTCTGGACTGAGGAGTCAAAATTTGAAATGTTTGGCTGTAGCAGAAGACAGTTTGTTCGTCGAGGGGCTGGAGAGCGGTACAATAATGAGTGTCTGCAGGCAACAGTGAAGCATTGTGGAGGTTTCTTGAACATTTCCGCAAATGGAGCTGGAGATTTGGTCAGGATTAATGGTGTTCTCAATGCTGAGAAACAGGCAGAAACGTATCCATCGTGCAATACCATGTAGGAGGCAGATGATTGGCCCCAAATATATTCTGAAGCAGGACAATGACCCCAAATATACAGCCAAAGCCATTAAGAACTATCTTCAGATTAAAGAAGAACAATAAATACTGGAAGTGATGGCAAGGCTCCCCACAGAGCCCTGATCTCAACATCATCGAGTGTCTAGGACAGGGTCACCAACCTTTTTGAAACTGAGAGCTACTTCACGGTTACTGAATCATACGAAGGGCTACCAGTTTGATACGCTCTTCTGAAATAACAAATTTGCTCAGTTTGCCTTTAGTTATACATTATTTATAATGATTAGTAATACTCACCTATGTAAAGACACTGATCATGTTAATGATTTCTAACAATGATTATCAAAAATGACAACAAGGTGGGAAACAGATATCAATATTCAACACTTTATCTCTATTAATCACAGTATTTGTTACATTTTCAGATGATCACTTACATCACTACATTTTAGCAAAAAATATCCCATTTGCACAAGCCACTGACATGCCCTGTTAACAAATCATGAACTATGTTGCAACATGTTTCAAAAAGTTAACAATTATGTAATGTTAAACAAAATCAACTTACATATTTTTAAATATGTAATACATTTTTTATTTCACATTTTGAACTAATGGCCAAGTCTGTGTTATGTTTAACAAAATTATAACTTTTAAATGTCATGAACACACTTTTAAATTGAACACAATTCTTCAATATTTTAATTCAACTTTGCCATGGCACTACCATGTTGTCACTGACTACATCTGGTATCCGTCCTTGGTTAGTGGGAAGACTGGCATTGCATGCTGTTCACCAGTGTGTTGTAATCTGGTGTGTAACTTGACACTGCAACTGTGAGTGAGTCTCTCAGATGTGCATCAGTGAGGCGTGTTCTGTGTTTGTTTTTGATGAAGTTCATGTCAGAAAATGCTGATTCACAGAGATAGGTTGAGCCAAACAGGCTGGCAACCTTCATGGCTGCTGTGCATACTCCACTGTACTTCTCTGTGTCAACAAGGCGCCAAAAGTTTGGTGCAGCCTGGTAGGCTTTGAGATGGAGATCATTTTGCAATGTTATAATTTCAATCTCCACCTGTCCAGCATCCAAGTTGAACGTTGCACTTAACTGCTCAGCAAAGCATGTGGTGTCCCCATTCATGAAAGGGTTGGAAATGAAGAACACACATGGTTCAAGCTGATGAAGGTCACAAAACCTATTCTCAAACTCTTGCCCAAGTCTGTTTATTACTTCAATGTACTTTTCTGCCACTTTTTCAAATGTCTCAGATGCAGAAGCATTGTCTTTCAGCACTGACTGCACAGAGGGAAAGTGCAGAACTTTTTTTCTCTGTAAATCTGCAGAGAATGCATTCATTTTGGCTTTAAATGCATTTAAAGCACTTATCATATCGACAACAGTCTTACCTTTGCCTTGCAGCTGGCAGTTCAGGAGGTTTAGTTTCCCAGTAATGTCCACCAAAAATGCAAGGTCAAGTGTCCACTCTGTGTCCTCTAGCAGTGAGACATCTTCGTGCTTTGGACTGCATGAACTCTTTGATTTCACGCAAAAGAGACAAAAACGATGCAAAACTCGTCCTCTGCTGAGCCATCTGATTTCTGTGTGTAGCAGTAGGTCCCCATATTCTGCTGACATCTCCTCTAATAGTACCTTGAAAATCCTGTGCTGCTTTGCTTTGGAGCGGATGTTGTTTATGATTTTCACAACGGGAGTCATCACGTGCCCAAAGCCGATCACTTTCGCACACAACGCCTGCTGGTGAATGATGCAATGGTAATGCAGAAATTTGGGGAAGTCTGGGTCACGTTTACAGTGAGCGATGAAACCTGTCTGTCGACCGACCATAGCAGGAGCCCGTCTGTTGTCACCGCTACCAGCTTTTCCAATGGCACCTTTTTTCTGCACGAAAAACTCCTTCACCGTGTTATAAATGTCAACTCCTCTCGTAGTTGTCTTTAAGGGCAGTAGTGTCAGGAGTTCTTCTTTTGTGGAGAAATCATTAAACACCATCCGGATAAAACCAATAACTGCGCTGTACTGCTGCTGTCCACGGACTCATCGCACTGGAGGCTAAACCACTTGCATTCGCCAGATCCTGCTCCAACTGATCGACCAAGTTACTGGACATAGCTGATACTCGTCTTGCCATCGTAGATGCCCCCAGTTGGACGTCGGAAAGAGTGGAGATTAGGTCGCTTCCATTTTTCTCGTCTTTAAATACAGTGTTAGCAATTAATAACATCGCTTCTTTGACAACTTCTCCATCTGTAAATGCCTTTTTTTTCTTGATCAGAAAATGTGTAGCTCTAAACGAGAAATGGTTGCTTTTTGTGAGTTTTTGGCCGGCCTCGTAAAAAAAGACTGTTGCTTACCCAGAGCGGTCTTTAGCTCACGGGCTTTTTCTGCCCGTAGGGCGCTTGCAGGTGGATATTTATCATGGTAGCTTTTGTGACACGTATTGAAATGTCTCTCCACATTGTGCCGTTTTGCTGTCGCCACGGTCGTCCCGCAAATCAGACACACGCAGGTTTCTTTTACAGTCGTAAAAAAGAACTCCTCTTCCCATTCACTGTGAAAGAGATACGTTTTCTTTCTTTTTTCTGCCATGTTTTTGGGGTACGAAAGTGCATACAGCGCCCGCTAGCTTACTCTCCACATCCCACAAGCTCTACTTTACTGCCCATAGGTAAATATTGTGCGCGTTAACCTTAAAGTATTTTTAAGATAGTATTTTTAAATCTATATACATACAAGTGTGATTAAAAAAATAATAGCAACAGAACAAAATTAATTTTTAGACGCAGCTCTCTATGAGATGTGCTATTTTTGGAACAGGCCCGCGGGCGACTCATGTGGTCCTTGATGATCGGGTGCCCGCAAAGGCACCGTGTTGGTGACACCTGGTCTAGGATTACATGGAGACAGAAGTTTTTGATAATTTAGCATTTATTTACAATTGAATAATTTCTAGTTATTAGTTAATTAGCAATAGCAAGTAATTATACAACTTTTTATTAATTACAGTCGGTATATTAACATCAACCAACATTAAATTCTATAATAATAATAATACCTCTGAAACTAATGTATCTTGTTTTAAAAACACAAAATAAGGTATTTAATATTACTATTATTTATTTTTAGATTTTTTTATGGACGTATAAGGTGCTGTTTTAGAAGTCAATAGCGGTCAAGTGCAACGTTTCTGAAACAACTGAATATATGCCAAATCAAAAGATCAAAAATCTGCATTGCATCACAGCGTCATTGCATTGCATCAAACATCTGCTTTACATCAGAGCAGAGAAATAAAAAAAATCGGGCTGAATAATCACTTTACAACAATAAAGTGACTAATACACAGAGTGCTAACACGGCAGGCTGCCAATTCATAGACACATATGCCTAAATACAGTCAATCAAATTCAAAAGTAAGTCAAATTCAATTTAAATGAGATTTGTAGTTTTATGAAAAGTAGTGCTGAAACAAAAAAGCAATGTTTAAAGCAGAAAAAAGCACATAACGTGAAAGTATACCGAACAGATGTATTAGGTACAGTTGTAAAATTGATCTAGTAATAGAATAAAGAAAATGTTAATAAGTATTGTGCTGCTTGAGGCCACAAACTAGTTACTCAAAGCACATATTCTGCACATTGTGGTGTTAAACATTGACAAAAACATACCATCTCCTATGATTTATAATGAGTCATAAAACGTTGGCATGGATGAATTTTCAAAGTAAAAACCTTCACCGCTGGCAATAATAGGTAGAAGCAAGGTTTCCATCACTTCTCCTCTCTAGAGCACTCTATTCTGAAAAGCCAATCTTGTGGTTTTACTTATCAAACTAGGTAGATATGAGGACGGCACTTCTTGTAAGTGGTAAGAACATTCCCAGACATCCATGTTAAAGAAAGCCGGGCATGCTGCCATTAATGCCTGCATTAGCAAGGGCAGAGGAACAAGAAACGGTAATAAAGACAGGAGTAAATTTAACATGAGCACATCCTACTCCATCTACCATTTAATAAAAAGTAGAAACAACTATTACTATTACAAAACCTGCCGCTGCATGTGAGCTGCACAAAGCACATTTAACAGTAAAAGTCTTTTTGTTGTTGTATTTTTTACAGTACTAATGCATAAATGCCATAATATGTTTGTGGATATTTCATAAGATCCTAAATTTACATGTTTTTTTCCGAAAAACAATGAAATGCGCAACGTGAGTTCCATGTCGGGATTAGCCAATAGAATTTCGACACCCAGAGGGTTGCCAGTCGATGGAAAACACTGCGTATTGTCAAGGAAGCCAGTGAACAAACTGGGGTCAGAGATCTCAGATCCTACCCGGCCTAAAAAAACTCAGCATCCATCTACACAGCTCCATATCATCAATTTGAGATTTTTCTTGCTCGTGTCTCCAATCTGGCAACCCACATGAGCACAGAGTCTGAAGAGGAGGGGGTGGGAGAAACAACTCTTTACCAATATTTTAAATAATACCCATTTCAACCACTAACTGTCCATAATACATACTGCACCTATAAAACAGCAGTTCTCAAGCCATACGACCTTTGGTTTGATCACCTGATGAGTCTTTAGCATGAAATACAGGCCGTAGTCGGCAACTGTAAAGGAAATGGATGAGCTCTCTCACTGGCAGGACTCAAGGCCCTTCACTCGCCTCTTGCGAAAACTGTTGAGATGGCAGAAGTGTGTGAGTGTGTTTGGGCCAGCGCTGTTCCAGAACTCTCTGACACGTCTGCTGCAGTGGCCCATGATATTTGCTGATGTTACACACTCACACGCGTCTGCTCCAAACCCAACTCCTGAAGGGTGACGGTGACCCTACTGGGCAGTCCGACAAGGCAGGATAGGTTCAAAACTATTTTCACCAAGTCAAAGTCCACAATGTAGATAAATTAAGCTACATTTATATAGCTCTACGTACAAGTAGTCTCAAACTACTATAATTACACTGAAAATAAAACTTATATTAAAATATTTCAAAGGCTAGCAGTGAATTTAGGCATCAAACATCTTCATATGCAATGTGAAACAGATATTTTCTAAAGATTACGTTTAACAGTGCAATTAATTATATACTTAAATTATATACTTAAATATGGAAAATTACCTTGCACAATTAAATAAACAACACTGACTGATATAAACCCAGTATCAACTGATAACAATAACTAAAATCGGTCGATAATCGATACACTACAGACGTTTTGTGCGAAGAACCGCTTCCTTTTGCACAGCAACTTTCACATATCAGCCCCTGCAGAGCACTGAGAGGAACCTCACGTCACAAACTGATGAATTAATTCCCAGAAAATTAAATACGAGAGAAGATCTCGAGGACATATTTTCATGATGATGATGATGATGATTGAAGATCTGAAGGAGTTTTCAAGCTGATAAAGTGAGGACAAGTTGTCAACAGAGCCGGCAGGAAATGACAAGCAGAAGTCATCACCCTACAGCTATTAAAAAAGCACTTAGATCCAGATAAGGGAAATGAGCTCTTAGGAAGCAAACAGAAGCTGTGTTGAGTGGACAGCATGTTCAGGGAGCAGCACGGCTCCTCATTAGCTGCAGTCGAAGCCATTTTATGGCCATCAGTAGTCTAAAACTGGGGTTATCAAACTTTTTAATGCCAAGAACCCCAAAACATGAGGATTCCCTTCTTAAAAAAGGATCCATTTTCATGCATGCAGGTCCAAAATATATGAATGTTTAATTAATAATAATAATAATAATAATAATAATAATAATAATAACACATAAAATAATAATAATAACACATAAAATAATAATAATAATAATAATAACACATAAAATATTAACAATAATAATAACACATAAAATAATAATAATAATAATAATAATAATAATAATAATAATAATAATAATAATAATTTAATAAAATAATATAATAATTATAAGTTTATTTTTATTCATTTATCTTATGCCCAAATCAATATGTTAAAATCAGTATATAATAACAATCATAACTACAACAATAATTATTAGTAGTATTATAAACTTAACTTAATCCCAAATATAGTATTAATAAAAATAACCTATTATAAAAATAGCATCTCACATAGACACATTAACATTAAGTGCAATATTAACTGCAAATATAAATATACTACTAAAAAGTATTAAAAACATCAACAGTCAACGGGTTAACATTAAGTGTAATAAAAAAATAGTAAATATAAAACATATATAATATATACAAATATAAATGTAATGATTAGTGCTGACAAATGATAAATCGCATCCGAAATATATACGTTTTTGTTTAATAAATATACACAATACACACACATATATACTAAGTATGTATATAAAAATACACACAAAGCATATATTTAGAAAATATTTACATGGATTTACGTGTATAAATTAATATGCATATTATTTATGTCGCATATAAATATATTTAATACATAAACATAACATTTTCTTAAATATTTACATGCATGTATTTGTATTTATATATACACATGAATTTACAAAATACACATATTATTATTTCGGATGCGATAATTGTTTGACAGCACACAAAAAATAAAGTAAATGCATTTTTTTTGGAAACTATAAGGCTGATCGACGGGGGATCAGGTGAGACAAAGTTCCCACAACTGATCTAAAGTATCAAAAAAAAATAAAAATTCAATAAAAAAAGTTGCCTTGTGTATCATCAGCCTAACTTGTTAAAGTCCTAACAATACAAATACGGCAAACAAACGTACAACCGCATTAGCATTTGCATTTGTCAGCTTTTGGTTAGCAGAGCTGATCACTAAACACTACCCAAGAAGCAAAGCGCTCTTCCGTCTGTTACTGCTGCTGCTCCAGCTCTTATTAGCAGGTATTAGGTCACAAATTGCAACCTCCAGGCTGATTAGTGCGATTGTGTTTAAAGCTCAAGCTCAATTCCTTCCAGATTTCTCTATCCTCGGCTTACTAATCCCGTAAACTCCCCAGCGAAAATTGACGTTCGAGTGTGAAGATCGCTTCGGTTTAACCCGGAGGCGATTCATATGGTGTACAAATGAGAAGAGCAACGGCGATGCTTTTGTGCGACGTCTCAAACTCATTTTCAGTAAAAGCGTGCTATTTCTGATCAAATGAGAGCAACTTGTGTTTCAAGTGAGGCATAACAGACAGCCATTTGCTCGCTGGCCCAAGGCTGTCAACAGCAAATAATTGCTTGCGATGAATTTTGAGCCGGATTTTCAATGAAAAAAAAAACACTTTGTGCATGACATGCAATAGAATGAGTCACCGAAAGAGTCACGGTTGCTGCGAGCACGCTCTGCGCAGAACGTCGGCTCTGTGACCTTCCCGCCTGCTCGAACGCGTTCAGAGGAGCACGGCCGCGCGGCTATGCAGGAGAAATGCATGAATGAAACAAAGGAGCTCTCGCTGAGTCACATACTTACGCCAAAGCAACAACACTACTGCTGGAGAAAGCTACTTGTAAAAGTGCAATATTGCATTACTTATTGTAAAAAGTAAATCGTATACTATATTGTTACTTTTTATCAAAAATAACGTTTTTTAGATTTTCAGTCCCTTAAAAATGCTAAATAAGTTAAAATTTTTAAGTAACATTATATATATATATATATATATATATATATATATATATATATATATATATATATATATATATATATACACACACATGCAAACATGTATACATATATATATATATATATATATATATATATATATATATATATATATATATATATATATATATATATATATATTAATGTTACTTGTGTTGTAACTTATATTACTTCATATATTTAGTAATAACTAAAAAGTTACATATTAATTCTAATTGATCCAAAAACAATCTAATTACTTAAAAAAGATTACTTTTATTATTTAAAAAAAGTAAGTGATATTGTCAATTTAATGAGAAAAAAATATGATTACATAATGCACTTTATAAATTTTAACAAGTAACTGATAAAGTGTACTTTTAATTAGCAAAGCGTCATCAAATGTAATTAGCTATGTTTAAAAGACTCTTGAATACACAATAAAATAATTACTTGAAAAAGTAACACATTTTTTTTTTTTTATTTATTTACATAAATTTTTACTTAAAATAACTTGGGTAAATGTAAGAACTATCATTAATCATTGCGTGAAAAAAATACACATTTTGTGAAAATCTGATTATATAATTATTTTAAGAAGGTACAACAGTAACGTACAATGCACTGCTGCGCAAAAATGTGATTATGTGAAAAAAACCGTTTACGCAAAATTTGAACAAAGTTACTGACATTGGTTCAATTTCATGAGCAATGAATTGTTGTATTAAAAAAAATCTGATTAGGTTACATGCAGTACTTATCCGGACAAAATAACTACACGTTATTGAGAACAGCAACTTGTAACGTATAACCTCCCTAAACAGTGCCCGACACTATCAGAAACACAACCGTCTGAGCAGCATTCATGGAACTGGACATCTAGCAGACTTCACTGTCCTAAAACAACATCACGCTTCCTGCAGTTGCCAACGGCCAGGCTTCCAGATGTCCGACGGTTAGGTGAGATGTTCGAAAACAGACTCGGGCCTGTCCTGAGAGCGCGAGCGAGCGTCAAACAGTTCTGGCTGAGGCCGGGGCCACCCTCCTTCTCCGTAACCCCGCTGCAGGAATGCGCTCCGCCAGCCAGAGCAAACTGAGGTTTATCTACAGCGGGACGACTGGATTCGACTCGCAAACGAGCCTTACCGCAAACTCGATCGTCAGAACTGAACAAAGAACATTTCACAGCTTGAAGTTCGGAGCCCGAAGAGATCCTCTTTCCCGAAGCTCCACCTGCCTGTTCGCTCCTGCTGCTTTCCCAGGTTAACAGCTCGCACGGGAAATGTTACCGTGGACGGACGTCAAAGGGGTTGCGCCACTCGTGGATAATGAAAACAATAAACTGTGGGAACGCAGATCGCATCGAACCAAAACTGTGGGTTGCAACAGCGGTAACTGAGTCCAATATTAACACCGGCCAAGAGCCGAATGTGAGCAGATGATGACTGGTAACTTGTCAGCAGAGCAATTATTGGTAGGATTATAGGAATCTCCGATTACGTGCAAGTGACGTGCAAAAAAAGTCTGCACATGGAATAAAAGTAAATTAACATCAATTAAGATCGAACGCAGTCTATTACAGAAAATTGAACAACCATGCACCACAATAAGAGGAAATAAAAACTGTGGAAAGAAATCATTTGTTTCTTTGACAGGTGCTGTCGAACAGCACAATGACTCGTGCGGTTATATACGAACATATTCAATAAATAAATATTAAAAAAACAATAAAATATACGTATTCCGTTTCTTACAGAGATGAAGAAAACCTACAAAAACAATATGTAAAATGATCAAATAAAAAAGCCAAACTATCACTTTTTTGAAGGGAACATAAAATAAATATACGTTCTAAAATAATACAAAAAATAAAATAAAATAAAATAGAAATAAAATAAATATTCTACATAGACTTATTTTAAAGATTTTCTCGCTCATTATTAAATTTAATAAAATAATTTTTTTAAATAATACAATAAATATAGTATAATATAGTATATATATATATACACATAAAATAGTATAATATATATTAAACTATATAATAAAAGGCCAAATATCACTTCCTTTAGTGAAAATAAAAAAATCATCAAATAAAATGTTATTAAACTAAATAAAAAGCTTGTATAGAATATTTACAGCCTGTAGATTTTCTTAGCTCCTCATTAAAATAAAATAAAATAAAAAAATTATCAAATAGAATATAAAAATAATCAAATAATACCTAATATATTAAATAAAATCTAAAATATATATATAAAAAAACACCACTTTCTTATAAGTAAAGAAAAGTAAAGTAAAATAATAATAATAATAATAATAATAATAATAATAATAAAACGCCTGTGTGAAATTTACAGCCTGTAAATTTTCTCCTGCAGACCTAGAGGTCATAAAGGTTGCTGTACAGTAGGACTCTTTGATTCAGGCAGCAGGAGCTGCATTCACCTTCTGTCCGCAGTCATGACTGTAGTGCACTCCACGACTCCTCCCCCCTCTCCTGTCTCCCTGCACTGTAATTACGCAGGTCTCACCGGGGCTCTGTGTGTGCTAAAGGCCCAGGGCAGGTTGTACTGCGGGTCCCTGACAGGCCCATTTCCAGGGTGATTAATGAGCACAGAGGCCTTACGCTACCTAAACCGGCCCAAAGTGAGTCTGCATAGGAATTGCCCTTGAGTGCTCTCCTGCAGCAGGGACGGAGGGAGGGGGGACAACTTCTTTAACACACTGCCCGGAGCTCCGATAAAGACAGCGATGCTGAAGCAGAGGGCACAGGACCCACGCCAGCCCTTCTTAACACACAGCAGATGTCAGAGAGAGAGAACGCTTTTACCTAAACCTCCTAAAACCTCATGCAGAAAACTTTCCAGAATGTTCCAGAAGAAAAAGTGATAGGAGACAATGGGAAAGGGGAAAAAAAGCTCAATAACTAACAAAAAACTTTTCAATTTCATCAAATTATCCACCATTAGCAGCTATTAGAGCTCTGCATAACCTGGGCCTCCGAGCTGTCGGTTTATTCAAACACTGATTTGATATATTACTCCAAGCCTCCTGAAGTATTGCCCAAAGATGATTCACACTGGTCGGACACTTCTTATGGACATCGCGGTCCAGTTCCTCCCATAGTAGCGCAACTTTGACATGTATATATTGCCATGATTATGTAATCAAAATGAAAATTATTATTGCTGGTCTTCAATGATAATGTCAAGTTAATTTGCAGTATTTGCACCAAAAAAATGGTAAGGATTTATGCTGATATCATCCAAAACCACACTCTGCCAAACTTTTGGAGGGCAGTATATATGTGTGTGTGTGTGTGTGTGTGTGTGTAAATTGCAATTTAAAATACATTTGTGCAAAAAAAATTAAAAATTAAATAATCATAAGTAAATCATAAACATATATTAGTATATTATTTGTTGTACTAACCTTGCAAATTGTTATTAATAAATGGTATTACAGTAATAAGAGTTTGAATTTAATGGTCATAAAAATAACATTTTACAGTGAACTGTGAAAACAATTACATGCAAAATATCTAAACTGTAAATTCTAAAAAAGGTTTATTTAAATTAGTTTAACATTTTTAGCTTAAAGTTTTTTTCTTTTACCTATTATTATTATTATTATTATTATTATTATTATTTACTTAATAGTAATTCTTCTTCATTATTCCTTTGAATATGGGGATATATTTTTTAAATGATGAAAAAAAAATATTAAAACTAATACTGAAATAAGAACAAACCTAAACCGTACTGCATACAAGAATAATAACAAAAACCACAATGACAAAAGCACATAGAAAATTATTAAAAATAAAATGAACATAAAATAAAAAAGCCAAAAAAAAAAAAAAAAAAAAAAAAAAAAAAAAATATATATATATATATATATATATATATATATATATATATATATATATATATATATATATATATATATATATATATATATATGTATGTATGTATATATATATATATATATATATATATATATATATATATATATATATATATATATAATATCAATCAATCAGGACATCTTCGATTATATCCATTTTTTGCTAATTAACTTCAACCTGTTCAAACCCTGCTTCGCCTTTTGCTGCCGTTGAACCTTGCAATCTTTTTCAGTTGTGTGTGAGTGTGAGAAAGCGGCTTCTGCGTCTACAGAAGGAAAAACCGCTTTCCACAAGCGTCAATGGAAGCAAAGGTCACCGAGTTTGTTCCACGTCTTTTGGAACCGGCTCTGAATAAGTAAACCCGAACTGGTGTACGCAACCAAAGGCGAAAGTGAAAAGACAAGGGCAGGACGCATTGAGAAGAAGGGGCTTAGTTTTACCCGTCTTGCGGAGCGGGAAGTCGTCTTTGGGGTCGTACATTCCCAGCACCGGGTGGTTGTAAGTGGAAATCCCTGTCTGAGGTGGCGAGCTCTGGTCCAAGGAGCTGTGCTGGGTTTTCCTGTGGAACAAATCACAAACACACACATAGGTACTCAAATATGTGCATTTCTAGACGTTTCCACACACAGCTGCTCTCCATTCCCAGCAGCGGGACGCTTTCTGCCAACTAATGGGAATGCAAACTCGGATCACCCATAATGCCTCAGCGCGGCCGGCGGGACATCTTTCTGTTTACAAATAAACATGCTTGAGTATTACACACTTTAGGACTCAAAAATATCAACGCTAGCCCATCAAAGCGCTGCGAAAACAAAGGGATTTGCTCCTTTTAGACGGGAAAGACAACTGCAGCGGGGCATCTGAGGTCGGCTGGCTTCCCCGCAGACCCGAGAATTTAATCTGGCTCACCGTACGGCCATCTCGCACAGGCCAAGAGCTCCAGATCTGTTTTAACAGCACACGGAAGCTACAGGCATGACTCACTCTCGGTCAACCCTAGCGCAAATGTTGTAATCAGGGGAACGAGGAAGCAATCGGCTGAAGCATGTATTAACATTCAAAGGTTTGAGGTCAGTCATATTTAATTTTGTTCATTCGAATTGAACTGAAGATGTAAAGAAATCAAAATAAAAGAAATAAAATAAAACATTTACAGAAATGAGAGAAGTTAAATGAGAGAAATTTAAAAAGGTTAATCATGATTAATCACATCCAAAATAAAAGTTTTTCTTTACATTATATATTTGAGTATACTGTGCATATTCATTATGTATATTCTAATACAGATTGATTTATGAAATAAAGAAAAATGATTTTATATATGAAATATATTTAGTTTGAAAATGTAAGCATAAATATACAAATATTTATGTGTATTTACATATATAATATACACAATATGCACAAACACACACACACTTCACTTAAAGAGTTCATTTGCGAAAACTTAAATATTTTTAACAATAAAAAAAAAAAAAACGTTTTTCCAATTAATTAACTAACACAGTACAACATAATAAAAACATGACAGCATAATAAAAAAAAAACATGATTTTTGTTTAAAAAAACTAAATGTCAGTTTTTGAAAATAAAAATTTATTCTGATAAATACTAATAAATAAATAATTCAGCAAAAACTAAATGCATAAAAAAACAAATAAAAAATAATTACATTAAACAGAACATTTTAACAATTAAAAATAATATTAAGATATTACTTAATTACCAGAAATGTTGGTAAGCTGCAGTTCTAGATAAAGAAATTACAATTAAATATTTAACAAGAATGTGAATATATAATGTGATTTACTTTAAAGGCCTACCAAACATATACTGTTTACAAATAGATATAATATAAAGAAGCAAGCAAACATAAATAAAACAATATACGCTATTTAATATAAACAAAAATATTTAAGAATTTTATAAAATTTTGCTTGGTCAACACAGGAATACATTTTATATTATGCATTCAATATATATATATATATATATATATATATATATATATATATATATATATATATATATATATATATATATATATATATATCAGTAGCATATAAATTAAAGATACTGCAACAATTGCTACTAATGTTTTAATTGTATTTTAGATCAAATGCGATAAAAAAAACACCAGCCTCAGTTAGCATTAAATGTTACCAATCTTACTGGCACTCAAACTTCTGAAAAGTAGTTCATGCAGCGGAACATCTCTTTCACGAGGAATATTCTCTTTCCATTTTCCGAGCCTCACGGATGAGAAGTGTGAAAGGTGGGCTTGATGTTTTTCACACAAACACACCCCTATTTACATCCACACCCTCACACACCGACACACACCTCCTCTTCACCGCTATCTTTCACACATGACAAGCTCCTCGATTAAAACTTGCTCGGATATTTCAAGAACCCAGAGGTGACAGCCAGCTACATCTTTTGTGTGGTGATGAGAGAAACAGAACTGTTAATCAATCAAAGTAGAAACTTACATAACGTGGTTTTACTTCGGCATACAGCCGCAAGCGAACAACCGTACGCTCGGCATCAGCTTTGTGTAGCACGTGGATGTTTAACTTAGTTTTGATCTGGTTTTAATATCTGTCTTAGGTAATCTGATATCAGCCTAAATACAGCTATAAATGAGTCCAAACCACAAAATTAAAGTTCAATCGATCGATCAATTTATAAATGAATAGATACGATTTATAAAAATGTTGTTTTTTTGTGATAGGTGCAGCTGACAAATATGAAGTGAAAGCCCCCACCCCCCCAAAAATACATGCTGAATAAAATCAGATATTCTTTATGATATTTTCATAGAAAATACACATCTGACCAGGACTGTTGGTCAGAAATATGCAAAGACAAAAGCAATACAAATCAAAATACAGCAAATTTGTATTTTTCTTAAAGGAACATAAAATAAAAATAAAATAAGATGATAATAATAATAATAATAATAATAATAATAATACACACACACACACATATATATATATATATATATATTATACAATTTTCTTTCTTAAATATATATATGTGTTTGCATTTAAATATAAAATAAATAAATTTGTAAATAAAAATGTATATTTTGGATGCAATTAATTAAATGTATATTTAATTTATACAGTATATATATATATATATATATATATATATATATATATATATATATACACACACACACATACATACACACACACACACATTTGTACAGTATATATATATATATATATATATATATATATATATATATATATATATATATATATATACATACAAACACACACACACACCATAAATATACATACACACACAAATATAAAATATATTTATTTACTTCCCAAAACCAATAAGCAACATGTTTGTAAACTTAGTGAAAGCCAGATGTAATCAGGACCTGTAAGAAGTCCTTTCTGAAACACCAGCACCGATCAGCTTGCGATACTCACCCGTACCAGTAGCGTGGGTCGTTGGGCAGGCAGTGGTTGAGGCTCCTCTGGGCCAGCGCTTTCTTTTTGTTGAGGACAAACTCCTGCAACCTCATCTTCACCTCAGTGCTCGCCACAGCGCCTGTCGATCAGAGCCCACAGTTCAGGAAGATCACAAACAGTCAAGCAGCGGGACGTTAATGCCATTTTCTCAGCCTCTAGCCGCGCCGTACCGCTAGATTTCTTTAAAAGCCTCGGGAAGGGGTTTTATGCATTTGAAACTGTCAATTTCTCCGCCATTTCTAAACCCTGTAATTTGCAGTGCTGTAATTTCGTCTTCTAAATGCTCTTAAAAAACTCTTAATAGCCTGAGACGGAGAAGATCGAACAGAGCCCAATTGATCACGACCACAAAGGCTGACACTTGTTTTCTGGTGTCGATAAACAGCTCTTCCACTGCAGCCCCGACTCGATTCAGATATCTCTTCACATCTGAGAGGAACGGCCCCTTCATCTGGTCTTAAATAGAGAGCAAACTCTCTATTCCAATTCCCTCGAGACCGCCACGGTTAAACAAAGACATCTTTTTTTCTCGCTATTGTTCCCTCTCTCAAAGAAACACATCAGACGGATGAATTCTCACAGCTTTTCCTTCAATTACCACCTTTCCCCTTCGTCTGTAAACATGTCCCCAGAGGCCTCGGCTGGTGTATGGCAGACAACACGCGCTCCTCGCAGGCAACAGGTGACCGCCATGTCAACAACAACAGTGACGGATAAAAATAGACCAGCTGTACTGTACTGCCGGGAGCATCTCGGATAAGTACACAACTACTGCATATGCCAACGGTAATACTGCTCATGCCTGAAACGCTAAATATTAAATTGCGCGCCATATACCTAAGGCTGGAATACACACGACTTCCGAACAGATATTTAAAACACTAGAAGTCATACACTTAGTGACAAAGGAAAGCTGGGCATCACACAAAAGCAGAATTCTAAAGTTCGGCCACAACAAACTCGCATGCGACTTGTTGCTAGGAGACGCACGATGCATTAAAAACAAATTTGTTCGGCTGTGAATCTCAAGCATGTTTGATATCCTCCGACTGGAAAGAATCAGAGTCTGAAGCTTAAAATCGGAGTCTGTAACCTTGATACGGTAACCGTTTTTTTGTGTGGAATCTGTCAGATTTAATCTGCAGACTGGCTATGGCTTTCCTCAACTAGCATCAACTAGACTGTAAAATCGGGGAGAAAAAATTGCGCAGTGCATTCTAGTCTTTAATAAACGTAAAAATATTAGTCCATTGATTTTGCCAAAAACACTTAATAGGCCATGGATGCACTAGTTATTATGTTTTCCATCACACCTATTTTAATGCTCAAACAACGAAAGAAAACACAGAGGTGTGAACAGATTGTTTTTCATGTGCATTTAAAGAAACATGTTATTACATCTTTTATCCAACAGATAAACTACAATGGAAATGCATTTACAAAATACATTTTTTGTGTATTAAAAAAAAAGTAATGTGACTTTGCGTGATAGAATGGCATAACCAGACCAATAATCTTATTCATTTTGCCAAAAAGACTTCATAGCACACAAACACTAGATATGTTTACCATCAACCTATTTTTATGCACATTTGTATATTTTGTATATTTCTTTCACAAAAGCTTCATGAGATATATAAAAAAATATAAAATAATTTAGCTAAATTCACAACTTTGACTGAAAACACGGCTACAGTAAATTTTTAGAAGTGAAAACTGCATATAAACATGACAATGAAGCCCCTAAATTACAGGTTTATGTATACACAACTTTTGAAATTGCAATAACTGCTCATCGTTATCGTGATATATTGCTACTGTTATCTTTACAGCTGTTTTTTTTATTTTTGGAAGGCTACTTTACAGAATTTCTTGAAAGGGTTGCCATGTCCACTTATTTTAGGAGAACAGGTGGTTAGATGGAAGTGATGCAGGTCAGACTTAAACTTATATCATCTACATAAGTGGTGAGTTACGTGGTCTTACAAGGTCTAACAATATGGACATACGACTACTTTAGACAAGTTTTTAATTTTGGTTATGAAAAGCAATTATAATGCTGAAAAAGACATCCAAGCCACAGCGCTGATTAGCCTAATAAATCATAGACCTTTATGTGTTTCAGTCAGGTAATTAGTTTTTCACTCACTTTCTTGGCCACGTTCTTTGTTTTTGAGCAACTGGAGCTTCTGTTCCCGCTGCTGTTTCTCCAGCTCCTGTTCCTGACGATGGCGCTCCAACTTCCGCTGGTGTTCTAGGAGCTCCTGCTGATGTTTCAGGGCCAGGAGGTCCTGCTGATGCTGAAGGGAAGAAAAAGAACACACGAATATAGTAGCACTGATATCAACTCTCAAAATCATGCGTTTTCATCTAACAAAAGCGCTTTAGTGGACACGCTGCCTAAGACTTTTTAATTGAAAAGATTTCATTCAGCAAGGATGCATGAAATTTGCAAACACTTACAAAAGAGTTTGCGCTTTTTATTCATCATCATCATCATCATCAAAAAAAAAAAAAAAAGTCCTTACAAAAATATTAAGACGCAACTAAAACACAGCTGTTGCTATATATATTAGGGGTGGCACGATACACAGATGTCACAATATGATTCAATATGATTTTGGGGGAAAAACAACAATAAATATGCTATGCTTCCACCTAGATGTGGAATATATATTTATATAATATATATATATATATATATATATATATATATATATATATATATATATATATATATATAATATATATATATATATATATTTTTACCAATCAGATTATGGTAGCAAAATAAGACAAAAACAGCATTTAACATCGACTCTATACTGAAGATGCGCACAAATACCTCAAAGTCGTACCACCAATAACTAAATGCAATTGTTGGAACTACCGACAATACAAAAAAGCAGTTCCCGAATGTGTTAATCGATGTCTTTTCATGTAGCATAAAAGCGACATTCCACTTTTTTCCCCAAATGAAACTAACATAAGCAATTACCTCAACAGCTCCCTGACTAAAATGAGCGTTTAAAGATGCTGGTAATCTCTCTCACACTGTGCTCTGTAAATGCAGCCATTTCATCTAACATTTCCCTTTAACTGCATTTCCACTTCTGCAGTTATTCAGCTCAGCAGCAGTCACATCCATTACTGGCTTGTGATGATGGGTAATATCAGAGCCCCGTGTGCAGCTGATGCTTGGATGCTGAGAGGATATCTGTGATTCTGGTCAGTTATATCGCATTAACGCTGACACAGGGTCTAATAAAGCTCGCGGCTAGTCTGTAAGCAAGCAGTTACTTAAGAAGATGCTTCTATTCAGCCTCGATACTCCTCGTTTTGGTTATATAAGTCTTCCCTCTCACTTTCCATGTCTCTTTATGCAGATCCTGGGAGATCACCGGCGATGAGTCATGGGCGTCTGTCACTTGGCAGAGAGCAGGGCTAGAGGCTGCGATGACGCCGAGCGGAGAGTCTACCAAACCGCAAAGACTCTTCCTCATCAGGCAAAGCTTTGTCATTTACCTCTCCTCATTAATATGCACTGGTCTAACAACCATTTCATATTACATTTTTCCCCAGAAAAAAACCTAAAACAAAACTATTAATTAACATTAATTAACTGTTTAATATATATATATATATATATATATATATATATATATATATATATATATATATATATATATATATATATATATATATATATATATATATATATATATACACCTGAGCATACAAGGAATGCAGCTTGTTTTCCACTTTTGCAGTGAAAAGATGCCTTATGTTGATGTTGGAAAATATTTAATAATAAATAAAAGTAAAATAATATATTAGAATATTCATTTATCTATAATACATAAGATATAAATTCCATGGGCCAAATATTAAAATATTAATTTAAAAGTAGTGTTTGGTCAATGCATCGTTACAATCGGTGTAAAGTATGTTTAATGTGATGAACTGATGAATTTTATGAATTAAATAGTGCAAATCATTAAATTAAATGTTATTTAATAGATTTAATTTCCTATATAAATGAAAATATTAACAAAAAAATCTACTGGTAGATAACAATCTAAATGCACTCAAAATTTTATTAAAAATTGTAAATATAAAAGCATATGAAAACCAAGTGTAATATAATTCTTTGTTTATATATATATATATTTATATAAATGATTCATTTAAATTAATATACTGTATGAAATAAATTATATGTATATTACTTGGTTAATTAAAAGTTACTTCAAAGGAATAATCATAACATAAATACAAAATATCTATATATAAGAGATTACTTTAGAGCAATGTAAACTATTGAATATTCCACTTAATTTAAATATGGAACAACCATGTATAATACAGATATTTTCCTGAATTGATATAATATATAAGATATAGGTTATAAATATACAAAATTTTAAGATCTAGCTCTTACATCAGCCAATAGATCTATGTATTTGATTAGTTCAAAGAAACAAATAGATGTTATATATACATATATTTTTACAGATATCTTGATAACCAGATAATCAGACTACAGCATCCAACAACAAAGACAATATCCGAGATTTGTCTGTTTTACAAATAAATCTCTGCAGCTCGCAGCTATAGTAAGAAACTGCAGAAAATCCCCAAATCGCTCGTCTCCTCTCCCTATCATCAGCAAGGTGTCACGGCATCCATCAAACTCCAGCTCAAACTCCACTTTGTCCATTTAGCAGCGAGATCAGCTCTGACACTGGCCGCAGCCTGCGAGGCTATTAATAGCTCGCTCATGCCCGCCTCTCTCCCATTGGCCAGAGAGCTCGCTGTAGCAACACAGCAAAGCCGGAGGTCTGCTGAGCTCACAGGCTCCCGGTGTTTCCCAAGGACAGAGTTCCCACAGCGACTGCAGCCTCCCGTCCGGACTCACAATGAGAGCTCAGTCTGGAGGCTGCCTCAGGAAACCACAGACACGACAGATCGTACCCGCCAACAAACGTTCAATACCTAAACAAACTCCATTCCTCACTATCCGCGCAAAGAAATGGAAAATCGAAGACAGAAGGCGTGGGAAGCCTTGAAGGAAGGGAGGAACGGAGACAAGAACATCAGCGTCGTGAGCTCTTTACAGGAACGGAATCAAACTTCTGTCGTTTACTCTCCTAAACCCGTGTGCTGTTACTGTATCCATGGAACATGTAATATTTAAATAGCGCTCAACTACAGCTCAGTGACTACGACTGTCAGGCACCATAAAAGTATCATAAGACGTAATCAATAAGGCTTTATTTACGTCTTCTCTATCTGTATAGATAGAATCACAGGAAGCCGCAGCTTTCAAACTGAATGTGTGATTGAATATAGGCACACCGTACCAGACTCAACATTGATCGATGGTATTAAAAAATCAACTGTTGAATATTTTGTACTGGTTTTTGATTTAAAGCTGTACAGAGCGCCGCAGGAATGCTACAGAAATCCTAAAACCTGAACAAGTCGCACTCCCAGGGTTTGTGAGGAACACGGGTTCAAAATATTTGTTTCGTTTTATTCTATAACATACATCAGAAATGCATAGGGCCTTATGAAATAAATAAATTCTGCATTCTATTTTTTCCATTTTAATTCTTAAAAAAAGTATTTAAAATTTTTTATGTATGTATTTAAGCATTTAGTATTCATTTAAAATTTTCTAAATAAGAAAGCATGTTTAAACAACCAAAACCATATATTTTTAATTAAGCTTTATTTTTTACAAATTCCACGTTTACTGTTTACATTTTTCCGTATTCCATTTGAATGTTTTAATTAAATCTCAACAGAATTTTTAAATAACAGGACAAATTGGAATGTTTTATTTTATCCTGAATGTTTAATTTAAATCTTTGTTTTTATGATGCTAATCAAATAACTTCAACAATTTAATGCATTTTTCAAAACGTGATCAAACGAACATTCTCAATAAACTGGACTACAGAGGGTGTTGGGGGCACTGTGTTTTTACTCTTACAATTGTATTTATTTTTTAAATCCATCAGGAAGATGGCGAGGTTCTAGCATTTTACTTCTGCTGATTGCATTCAGTCTTTAAAATATATAACATTTTTTTATTTGCGAGGATTCTCATGACGAGCAAAATTCATGCAAGAACCGATAACCTTTGTCAAGTCAAAGAGCTTATTTTCTGCAACAATGCAAAGCCAAAGGAAAAATCCATTGTTTTCTTGCGGATCTAAGGTGATGCAAACATCCAGGTGGACCTTCACAAACAGCTCTTCCCCGCAGCTCTCCCAGCCGCTCACCCCGAGTCAGCGGCTCTCTCCTCACCTTGACATGCTCCTGCAGCTGTGCTTCATGCTGGCGCGAGAGCTGCTCGTGCTGCCGCTGAAACTCTGCGATCAGGAGCTGCCTCTGTATCTGCTGTTTCTGCTTGAGGGCCAGAAGCTCCTGCTGCAGCTGCTGCTCGCGCTGGGCCGGGTCCGACGGCGCCAGGGCGAACTGGTGGTCCACACGCAGGTCCATGGGGATGGCAGAAGGCGGCACTTGCAGTGGCAGCGCCGCACTCACATCAACTGCGGAAACGGAGAACAGAGACTCGATAAATCAGGAAACCGCAAACTATACAGCAAAGAGAGTACTTAAAGCTTTTGAAGCGGCTTCAACATTCAAATGTCATTCACACAAACGTCACATTTATGCTTCAAAAATGAGTCGCAGAGGTTAGTCACTTTTATGAGAAAAAATGTGTACAAAGACTATTTGTATATACCATTACCACCACAGGCGTTATTCCTAAAACAAATGAACATTTCACTTATAAATACAAATTTGTCATTCTCTAAATATGATATACTATCTACTTTATCAATATATAGACACATAAATGCACACACACACACACACATGCATACTACTGTACACACACATATATTATTGTGGTTTCTTTTGTGGTTGAATTTATTTTAAAGCAAGCATATATATATATATATATATATATATATATATATATATATATATATATATATATATATATGCATCCTTACCTAAAATGTGGAGTAATTTATTTAAATTAATTCATCATTTTTTTATTTAAATGTTGCAAATGTCATTCATAGTTTATAAAAACATGTACACAATTTACTGTTAATTTATTTAATCAGAATTTTTTTTTTATCTGAACTATGAATTGCTTATTGCGAAGTCATTTTGTTTAAAAGTGCATGGTAAATTAATAAATGTAAATTATAATTGTATACTGAGAGTAGGACTGCACGATTATGGCGATTATTCCCTTGATTGTAGTTGCAATGATAATAATTACAATCATGAAAATTTACATTAAATGGTGTTTATACCATTGCTTGTAACAACAGAATGCCATATTTTGCAGATGAAAATAACTGAAAAACATTTTACTTTTCTACAATACCAAGACTGCGTGTCAGATTGGTTTCTTTTTTAAATAAAAAAGTTTAAATATGCCTTAGTATTATAATGCTATACTAAAACGTAAAACTAAAACGATGCAAAAACCCCTAAGATAACATCCAGAAAGAAAAGAACACATCTTAAAAACACAGAATAACATAAGTGGATTATGAACGATTAATTGCCACTTTGAACGATTGCATGATTGTGGCAGGCGTAATTGTAATTGCGATTCGAAATTGTGCAGCCCTAACTGAGAGCAGTGTAAAATTGAATTCATTCATCTATTTAAAGATAAGTATCAAGGATTTTTCACTTGTTCGAAAATGAAAATGCTAGAGCAAGTTCACATGATGCCTGCACCAAAAAAAACAGAGAGTTAAAGCAACTGTGCTATCAAAACCATCTTGAACATTCCTCCACGTGCGCGCAGAGTACAGTACTGCGTCAGCATCATAGCAGCCATCAAAATAAACAGAGGAAAGAAAGCTCATGTTCCTACCACAGATCTTGGTCAGATTCACTACTAGCAAACAGCGTCACTGGAATAAGGAAGAGGCCTGGCTTGAGCCATCTTCTTCGATCTCTCTCATAAGCAAGGAACTGCGCAAATTAAATTCCACAGCGAGGATGCATGTGTTGATAAGTGACTTTACAACCTTAAAACTAGGTTTTGTAGGTGAAATGAACCAAGAAATTAAACACAACAGTAAGTAAGACATCATTAACCGACTAAAATAAAAATTGTAATTAAAAGTTTGCTCATTCTAGCTTAGAACGTGATATGGATGTGCGATATCTTATCTTTTGCGGTATACCGTTGAAATAACTCGATAAGAATCTCTTTGTGATAAAAACGATAAGTCTAGTTGATGACGTAGTTTCGTGCGTGATGGATTCACTGTTCACGTGCGGAAGGAAAACAAGCATTGCGGAAGGCGGGCGTGAGGCTCAGGAGGACCTTGATGTTAAATTATGTCGAACAATGACGCGATGTGATCAAAATTAGGCACGCGCTAATGCAGCAAAAATGTCGGCAGTGTAAAAGCATTTAAAAGTGCCAGAGAAAGACGCTACGATTATTTCAAGAAGGGCCGACAGCGAGAGACTGTTCATCTCATGTCTCAGATGGAAAAATGAAGGATGGCTTTTGCGGGACGATGACTGAATTCGCGAAACGGCCTCAAACAATATACACAAGTTCGTGTGATGTTTTTCAGCACAGTTACTGGAACGCGATTTAAACGTAACATAATCTGCTATTTTAGAAAAATAATTTATAATAATAATAACATATATTGTCTTTGGTATCGTCTTTCGGTAATTTTTTTCTACCCCAGGAACCCACAAATCTATAAACTAGGATTTTTACTATTATTAGCATTGCTTTATTTATACAATCTCTGTAGCATACTAGCTCTTTTTTGTGGCTAAAACTAGGCCAAGGTGAACAAAGCAGACGTGGTCTGCAGTACACGGCCATATTACATCCAGACCGCTGGCATGGGACCGCTTCATTTGTGCATTAGTGAATGGAATAGGTTTTCGGGGGGAACACTGAACACATTCATGCGTCAAGTGTCAGCTCCACTCATGGGACGTCACGATGACCCGAATGCCACAAGTTCAAGGATGCTCCTCTGACCCCACAACAGACCAAATAAAAGCCCTCTGCGGAAGCCCCGAGGACACAAAAAGGCCAGCGTCAAAGACTATTTGATATAATGGAATAAAAAACGCCCTTTAATCCTGACCCAATCATGTCACAAAATCATATTTATGACGCAAATCCTCAGTCACAAAGGGCCCGTTGATGCCCAGCCCCCTAAAACTGACCAATACGCTCTATTGCAGTCTGCTCTCAGCTGGACAGGAAGCCGTCAACTAGTGAACTACTTCCTGCACGTTTACTTTGCATCAATAAGCGGTGATAAGAGTGTTGTTTATCTGTGTCTTTGCTGTCAGGGGACATGCAAAACATATTTGAAATTCACCGCCCAGTCCAAACAAAGACCAGTGGCCAAAAAAAACCCCAAACAACTATTAGCACTAATTAAAATGCCAAAGAAAACCACAGCGCGCAAGCAAACAGAAAACTCTAATTGAATTAATGAATACTGCTTTATGCCTTTCATTCACAAAGGCTAATTTTGGTTAGATAAAAAAAAAATTGGGTAGTTTGGATGAGAGTTCAGAAAAGAAAAACACTGGCAAAAAACCAAATGGTTCACATGTTGCTCCCTTAAAATGTAAGAGTATGAATTTCAACTGCATTTGCCGCAAGAAGTTGAACTAGAATAACAGGAAGAGGAATTTGCTGAATTGTAACACAATTGAACACAGGTAATTAATTTCAACAAATCTCTCAGACAAATGCTTAAAAATTTTTCTTTCCATCCATCTATCATATCTACCCATTTGCCTTTCTTTCCATCCATCCATCCATCCATCCATCCATCCATCCATCGACCTATCTACAATATCTAACCATCCACATTATCTAGCCATCAATCTGTCTGTCTTTCTATCCATTTATCAATTGCATCTATCTATCAATCAATCCACAGTATATATCCATGTCTATCCATTTATCTTTCCATGCATCATCCTCAATATCTATCCATCTTTTCATCCATCCATCCACCCACCCATCCATAGTACATATACATTTGCTTGTCAATCCATTTGTCTTTCCTTCCACCCATGTATAGTAGATACCACCAACAGTATCCATCCATCCATCCATCCATCCATCCATCCATCCATCCATCCATCCATCCATCCATCCATCCATCCATCCATCCATCCATCCATCCGGCTTATAAACTTAAACTTTAGTTAACTTTTAGTTAAAGTAGGTAAATATTTGAATACCTCTGACTTTCTGTTCATTTTAATTCTACTTCCTCACATTCTAATTCGGGAATTTAAAAAGCATTCTCAATTGAATTCTCACTGGCGCACAGCTGAACTGAGAACGGTAAAACCCACTCCGTCAGCACCTCAATCTCAGCAGAGAGCATGCAGAGGCAGGATGAGCCTTCCCTGTGAGTAAAGCCCAGATACAGCGCTGCAGTTTGTTTACTAGTCTAATTATTTCTTACAGGGAGGATTAGGTAACATTTGCGTTAGGAGTTTGCCGACGGGCCTAAGGTAATCCCGGTCTTTGCTCTGCTCTCTGAGGATAGACGCTTGGCACTCACTTAGGGAGACTGTTAGGACATTAATAACAGCCAGGGCACTACATGTTACAGATAGGAGACAGACTGGGGACAGAGGGAATATACATTTCTACCCAATTAGAATGATGCAATATAAGCGTAAAACGAAATAATCACCCCTGCAGCACTACTTCTGCAAAAGGCGATTTGCTGACACGCACAGTGCTGGCCGAACACGCACGCGGATACACACCCACACGCTCTACAGCATGAACTGATGGAGATTGATTCGCCAAGGCCATGAATGCGGCGGCCAGCCATTACACTGTGTACCTTGTGAGGAGTGATGCATCCTGGGACAGGGAGCACTCTGCACTGCTATCCATCAGCTATGCATCACATTTAAGTCAGGAAATGGGTGCAGGTGCAACTCTACTGAGAGCAAGTTCAAGCATCTCTACTGCACCAAGCGCTCTGCCTAAAACAATGCCGTCTAGTTCTATAACGCTCACTTAAACAAGACAGGACTTATGGAGAGGGCCACACACACACACACACAGAGTGCAGCAGAAATTCAGGTTCAAAAACAGCAAAACAGCGCGGATTTTAGGGGCTTGAGATGTGTTTCTGAACCCGACAGGTTATTAAAAACAACAAATACAAGAAACTAATTAGTAAAGAAATGCCAACGAAATATCACAACTAAACTAGACTAGACTGAGTGTATACTGTAAGAGTATTTGTAGAATGTTCACAAAGTATCCTATACTCAGTATGTCTCTCGAGAAACCATCAAAATGTTAACTTTTTAATAATGTCAACGTTTTGCATGCTTTTCCCCCCAAACAGCACACAGTGGCCTTTCCTGAGAAGCTCAGTGCAGCTCCAGGCCCACGGCCCATCGCTTCCCTCTGAACACTGTCCCTGCATGACCCTCTGACCCTCTGCTGAGATGTGGAGCATAATGAAGTGTTGGGGAAGCATCAGAGCTGCGTGCCGATTACGTCAGAGGAGCCCCGGTTTTCCACAGGCCACGCTCAGGCGAATAGAGGAGCGTTTGTTCTATCCCATGGAGAGACAAGCCACACTGACGATCACAGACCAGTGTCCAGAACACACTGTGTTCAAAATGTGGATTAACTTAAGAATGAGGGGAGAAAAAGAGGTGGCCATTACACAAAAGGACATGCACAGACATGAATGAACAAACGCGGCATGTAAGACGCATGCGATTCCAAATGATTAATTCTAGAAACCAGAATATAGCCTTAATTGTAGTACGGCAAGCTGGTTAGCAGATTGATATGACACATACATTTCCATACGCATTTAAAAACACAGTCACTAACAGAAAAGGAGATGAAAAAGGAGAAAGAGAGAATGAAAGGGAGAGTTATGAAGGAGAATTTACCCATTCTAAACGGAAGCCGCTATAAATAGCCATCTTGTCCATAAACATTGACTACAAATGGCATGAGTCACTTGTTTTTCAGTTTCCCCTGGGGCTTCGTAGGAATTACACAGGAGTCAATATGCTTGTGTGTTGGCAGGTTACTGTCTCACAATAGCTGATCAATGAAATCACGTGATTGGCTGTCCATTCACGCAGTGCATGACAACATGTACAGCCAGCGTCTCGCGCTATGAGCCGTTAACCTCAGAGGATTCCACAAATACATAGAGAAAGTACTTCAGAGAAACAATGTTTCGATCATTTTCAGATTTCTACCACTAAAATATTTAAAGCTTAAAAACGAATCTATTTAATAAACTAAAAGAGATGTTAAACGTAAAGGTGCAGTATGTAAGATTGACAGTTAGTGGCTGAAATGGGTATTGCAAAAACAAAGGCATACCTGCCCGGAACACACACTAGAATTACTGGCTATAGAGTTATTTATCAAAGAAAATCTACAAACATTTCATTTTTTTGGATTTAGAAAAGTCAAAAACTTACATATAGCACCTTAAAGGAACTGTATTGTTATAGTAATATAAAATTGTTTTTTTCTGTTAAAAAATCTTAAGATTCTTATTCTTGTAAAGACTGCATTGATTTGATGAAAAATGATTTTACAGAAAAAAAAACGATAATATTGTGAAATATTATTACAATTTAAAATGCCAATTTTACGTTATCATTTAAAGTGTAATTTATTTCTGTGATGAATAAAATTTAATCCTTTAATCTTAATCTTTTCGTCAGTTTCAAAACAGTGGACCAATGAGAAGACCCCGGAGGCGGGGCAAGCGTTGCGAGAGTTTGTTTACAGTAGCAGGCAGACATGGCAACTTTTGCATTTGACTGCAACATGGCAGAGTAGGTATTCTGTGCTGTGCTGTGCTTTAAAATAATTTTAAATAATTAAAAAAAATCTTGAATATATTTACAGTACAAAACATTAATGATTATAAAAATGATCGAGGTAAAGTGTTCAATTAACTGAGGTTTTGATTTTAGGTCACTACACCCAGCCCTAGTCTTTATCAATTTTTATCCATTCAACACATCATTGCTAAAGTATTCATTTCTTTGGAAAAAAAAAAAAAAAAAAAAAGGAAAAGCTGACCGCAATTTTGAACAGTAGTGTATTGTAACAAATATACATGAGATGCCTTACAGGGGAAACAAGACTAAGGGAAAATAACCAGTGGTGGACAGAGCACTAAGAAATTGTACTTACGTAAAAGTATTGCTACCTAAGGAATAATTACTGTAAAAGTACTGAAAAGAATATGAAAAAAGTAGTAAAAAAGTAATCTGCTGAAAAACTACTCAAGTTACTGCGTTACAAAATACTTTAGTATTATTTTTCTATTTTTAAGTTAAACCACAATCCCATAACACCCATGTACTGTAATGTATGTTTAATAAAATTCCAAATTTGGAATAATATGCTTGAGATCTAATTGTTATAAAATTTAAATTATGATTCCTTTGTGCACAGTTTAATATGACCTTAAACCATTCAAGCACAAGAAGACTCATGCGCTGTTTTCTGTACCTAAGAAATACAATACAGTGTTGGACAATAACCAAACATTAGTATTTTCCCAATAACAATTTTAGGATTTCTTATGGCAATATAGTTTCTATACTGTAATAAATGTCATGTCAATTAGCATTATTCATATACTATATTTATTAGCTGGAAATTGCCTAAAAAATACTTTTTAGCTACAGCTATGTCTTTGTCCACATCAGAGATTTTCTGCACGTTATTAGTTATATTATTTCTACTACGACATTTTAGACTTTCTGCGCAAGAGAGCCTTCCATCTTCGCGTATGAATAAAATACGCATGAGGGTGTTAAGCCCTCCAAAATATTCATATCATCTCATTTGTAAATGAACAAATCGCCTGGTCCAACAACTAATTTCTGCTCCCATGTGCTCACACATCCATGCACACACAAAAGTGATTTAAAATGCATCTGATTGACAGATAAATTGTGGTTCATCTATCAGCCAGATGCACGCACTCTTATTTCAATGTTGTTGTTAGTGTTGGTGTTAATATTCATACATTTAGTTTACCTGCATTGTTAAAGAGGGTGACTTTTACCATTCATTTGAACTGTTTGCATGCATTTTAGAAATTTACATTGTTCTTGCATCATCCATTTAATAACAGCGTTCAACCATCATCTGAGTTTCACATTCAGTAACATATTGAAACTCTATGCTGATTTAAAAGGAGATTGAAAGTCAAACAAAGCGCAGTTTTAAAAAAGGCCCGCCCCCACAGCTGGAGGTTTTGATTGGTTTTGCACCCAGTCAGCCCTGTCCGTTATTGGCTGAAGCGCAGGTCTCCACCCCAGCATTTTGAAAAGCCAGTTCGCTCTCTTCTCCAATGGTGTTTTGTTCTTTTGATTTTGTAATTTTGATACTTTAGTTTTATTTTACTCAACTAAAAGTACCACCAATTTAATTATACTCAAGAAAGGAGATAAATTGTAAAAATGTACTGCAACTAAAGTTTTCCGCAAACACTGCAAGAATGTCTATGCTCTAAAAAGTCTGATCATCTTTATATAAAATACAAGGAATATATTTAGTTTGATCTCTGGTTTAAAACATGAGAGCGTGATGGGGTCTTTCAGGCCTGTTCGGTTTTCCATCCCTGCTCC
>NC_056707.1:23111693-23134193 GCF_018831695.1 Puntigrus tetrazona
GGGTTACGACTCTCGGGAAACACGCTCGATGCCTCTAACAGCGCTGAGTGTGGCTCTCTCGCTCTTTCACATTCCCCGTCTCGCTCTCACTGACTCTCTTCCCTCCGGCTGTGTCTGTATCTCACTCCGTCACCCTTTGCCCCTCCCCTCTCTCTCTCTCTCTCTCTCTCTCTCCCTCTCTCCCTCCCGCCCTTCCTCTCAGCTGGTGACATCACAGAGCCGTTGCAGGCATGCTGAGTGTTTATGTGCACTGCTGTAGTTTCCTGGAACACGGGGCAGATTCACAGAAGCTCCAAGACTCCCTCTCCCTCTCCCTCTCTCTCATTAGCACACTACTCCGCTGTTTACATAGAGCGGAACGGTGACCACCCACTTTTTTAGCGGCTTTAGTTTGGGAAGCATTTTCCCCATTCATTTTCTCTAAAATAAAATTTGAAACAAAGAGCTCTAAAACAAACCAGCAAGCTCGAAGGTGAATCGCAACATGTGGAAAAAAGTGTTTAATATATGAATCCGTTCAGTAAATTAACTACTCGATGTAAAAGGTAAGGTAAGATTTAAGTTTATAGCCATATTGTAGAGGTCGCATTGAAAATAGTTTCTATAAGTCATTTTCTTCCAGTGGTTTCTTTCAATGATTTGCGAAGTCCCGTTCTGAATCAAATGATTTTTGATATGTGATTGTAATTTATTTGTAATTTTGTAATGTAATTTTGCGTTACTGCGTTAAATACATTTTCTGTCGTATTAAAAACATTTCATGACGCGACACCCATTTGATTGCCTAAAATTACGTATTTATCATGTGAAGACTATATTAACCAAAATAAATAAATAAATAATTAATATATATATATATATATATATATATATATATATATATATATATATATATATATATATATATATATATATATATATATATATATATATATACACACACAATTACATATATAAACAGTTACTAAATTATTTCTAATTTAGAGCTTATATGTTATTGCTGAAGTAATTTGGAAAGAACAATTTAAATTGGTTAGTTCACTTGAAAATTTAAATTAACCTGTGTTTTACTCACCCTAGAGACAACCTAGGTATGTATGAGTTTCTTAAAATTAAATTAAAATTAAAAATTTTACTTTCTATTCCAAGCGTTGTTGCTGTCGGCGAGTGTTTCTGTTCAACAGTTCACAAAATTTCGAAATAAAGCATGCCTCGCACGGGCCCCAGGGGTAAACCCATGCATTTTCGTAAGAAAAATATCCATATACCTTCCGTTGTGGCGGATGACATAGGATGTCGGCGTAGTGAGAAAGAACATAATGAATTTTGATATAATCAAAGAGGATACTGGTTTTCCTTTGGTACAGTAAGGAAACTTTGCTTCCTTTGCTACTGTAAAGAAACTCATGAGATTATCAAAAGAGAGGAAGTGTTTATTACGTTTGAGATATAGATGTTTTTCGTACTTTTTTGCTCAATTTTGCCAAATCCGATTTTAATCACGATTTTGGCCCACAAAGACATGCTTTCCTGTCAAAAAAGCTTTCGGTGTGAATTTGAAACATTTCCAAAAGAAAACCAATTAGAGCTTAATTAAGAACTTATAACAAAATAATCACTAAAAGTCTACTCTAGAACTCTAGAACAGACATATTGTAAGTAAATAAATAGATAAATAAATATCCTGTCTACAGAGATGTTTTTGCCATGCATTGGTCATAGTTTGGTCATAGATGGTCTCAGGCGTTGAAACAGATTTGTTGGGCAAGGTTCAAACGTACTGTACGTTTATGCGATGCAGAAGCACAGACTCATTTTGCTATCAGACAGGTCGCGCTCCTGATCCGCGGCTGTTTACCACAAACGCAACAATTATCCATTATTTTGATTACAAACATCGTTACTGTAAAAAAAATTCAGCATTGTGATTCCGTTTAATCACAGCGCAGTAATGCAATCTTTTATAGACATATTCACGTTTAAACTAAATATTTCTTTGTTTTCCTTCCTCCACGAGTGCCATCTATAATTGCCTAGTTTATCTAAAAGTGCACTTGTGCTCGTTTTAAATCTAGCCAAAAAGCCACGTGTTGACAGCGAAACAGCAGACTTTAATTAAATGCATTTACACTGCAATTTCAATTATAGTGTCATTCCATGTTCATTTTTACAGTTTTTTAACGAAATAGACTGCACTGTTACAAAGTGTATAGAAGTATATGGAGTACAGTTTTTAGATTTGGAATTCTGCGGGAGGTCAGCTAAGAATCGTGGCATGAAACGATCTAGAAAACGGTCGAAAAGTGAGTTTATTATGATTTCGATTAATCGCACAGCCCTAATTCTCATTTTAAAAAACCGGTCTCTTCATAAGTTATTGCTTTTGTATTTTGTATTGACTGTGATTTTTACTTTCTAAATTCCGTTGTGCGCTAAAGAACATCCCAACGCAAGTCACAGCAGTGTAAAATTTTTCATTATTGACTAAACTATCCCTTTAAAACGCTATCTTTGAGAGCAGGAATGGGAAAAAGCAGTGTGAACACACATTTCATCTGACTACTCATTTAACATTCCCATTCCCAGCAGGCTTTATCCAGAGCTCATTTGCAGTTCCTCTCAAGTCTTTCATTTTATTGATCGATTGACTCATCGGACAGGAATATCTTGATGATCATGAGCTGAAACGCCGCGTACAGCCATCGATCTTCCCCAGCACATTGTTCAGGGAAATCCCATAACACTTCAAACCTTAAGCTATTTATTTCGCCATCGCTATAACCACGACCAAAACAAACACAAGCGGAGAGCTAATATAATAACTTAATGACATATTTGGCACGAGTATCCAAGTCGGTTTGTCACCCAATTAATCTGGAAGGACTTGGGTCGCCGTTTTTGGGAAGAAAAAAAACGCCACGCGTGATTAGCTCTTTCGTCTTTGAATAATTGAAGGTAATAAGAAAGCTGGAGAGCGAGGTGCTTCAGAAAAATCACAAATGAGAACATTAGAGGTCGTGATGGATGGAGCTTCGCCGAGGTTTTGAGCGGCAGACTCCATCATACGCCGCCCCGTCCATAAACACGCAATCTTTTTGGAAGACTGCGCATTTCCAAAGGGTTTGGAAGAAGTGTAGAGGAGGTCCGTCTTCGCGGGATAGCCTGCCTGACAGGTCACGTTGGTAAAGCCTGGCGCTTAACAAAGCAGAAAATCAATGGCACATTTACTTGGGCTCAATGTTAATCAATACGCAGTGTGTACAGATACGGGCACAGAAAGACCAAGAGACAGGGAGAGAAAGAGAGCGCTGAAATATTTATCCTACAGATCCCTTTCATACAGCGACGCCAAGCAAACAATACCACACGGCCAACACCCAAACGAAGTGCTGCTGGATCCTTTACAAAGAGCCTGGAGCATTAAAACTCAACGCTCGGCCCAAAATAGGGAGAGAACACAATCCCAACTCGCATAAACAAACACGCACTAAGATAAATCTTTTCCACATCACAAAACACGTAATGTAATCAACACAGCCTCTTCTTCAGATTAGTTCGAGCACTTTAACACAAGGGACAGTGTACCGTAAATAAGAGATACGGCTCACAGCACAGTAACGGGACTCATCACAAAATAGTTATTTTTTGTTAGTGAGCAAATTTTACTTCTGCTTGCATGCGGAAAATATGAGCAGATTCGTTTTAGAGAAATTTATCAATTTAGCCCAGCCAGGCTACATTTATTCAAGAAGAACTGATTCTTTTCAGTGGAACACAAACATATAGTAAACCAGTTTGATTAAAAAAATAAACAAATAAATAATGGATTCTTTTTAGTTAACGAAAACCTAATATGTACAACCCAACCAGTCTAATGTAATTTGAGAAAGAATGAGTTTTCAGAACAATTGCATTTTTGTTAAAACATATGCTAATAGTGTCTTTTGATTCCACACTGTAAAAAAAAACTTACTGTTTTTTTGAGTTTTCTCAACTTTTGTTATACAAACTTAAAACAAGAAACTTGAACTTAAAATGTTAAGTTTGCTCAACTTTGCCCAACCAGTACAGTTTGATTTTTCTGAAATGATGACAAAAGCATACAGGCACTGCAAACAGTGCAATCTGATTCTAAAGAGAATGATTCTTAAGAATTGATTCTTTTTAATGATTCAAAAACATACTGTGCAATCCAGCTAATGCAATTAGCTGAAAACAAAAAGATGGGCATATGGACAACTGATAGTTTGTTTCCAGAAAGAATAATTCTTAAGGTCTTGAAGGAGAAGGAAAAAAAAAAAAACCATATAAATCAACCAGTGCAATTTTTTTGCAGTTTATTCCAGAAATACATATTCTTAAGAATTGTTTACAAAAACAAATAAACAGTAATAATAATAATAACAACAACAGTCCAACCAGTAAAAACCAGTAAAATAAATGTTTTTTTTATAAAAAAGATAATAAAAGATAATAAAAAATCATAAAGCTTAACCAGTGTTTGATTCTTAAGAACTTATTCTTTGTAGAAGAATCTAAATATACAGTATGACCAGTGTAGTCTGATTACTGAATGAGTGAATGAATATATGTATAAACTTTTTAAGTAAAATAAAAATACATTTTGAATCAGATTCACTTGAACCAAAAGTTGTTACTTGCTTATTTTTGCTTAAACATTTTGGATCAAATATCGAACTACGTTCATGCAACCTCTATAGTAAAATTATGAAAAAGGCTAACAAACAACTCTTAACAACTCAGCAAAGCAAATACCTGGTAACAGAACTGGTGACTTTAGCAAAAGAGAAGCAGAGCAAGCAGAAAAAAAGCTCGCAATTTCTTCAGGAAATGTCAAAATCTAGTAGGACCTGAATGATCAGAACACGAGAGGCCATGACGCAAACACATCTCTGCTACAAACCGATTGGAGAGATAAGAGGGACGTAAACACCCAGCCGCGGATGAAAATAGCTCGTGTTGTAAAGCTCAGGTGGGAACGAGTCAGAGTCAAGAGTTCTAGCCGTGATGTCAGGGAGCTGCTTTGATCAACAACAAAAGCGGCCACCGAGAAAAAACACCTGGGCTTCATACACATGGACCTCGGCCAAAAAGTGAGGTTAGAGCTCATGCAAAGCAGCACCAAATCCAAAGTCGCGGATGGGAAGGTATTTTTTCCGTGACAAGAGTCACCGCCCGTGATGGCTCGGAAAGCTCCCGGATACGAAATCGTTTCAGTTTGAGCGGCAGATCTGCTCTGATAAACGGTGCAGAAATAGAAAGAGTTTAAAAGTCAGTGGAAGATGGGGAAAACTGACCAGGATGTGTGGAGGTGGGCGGAAAATGTTGCTGGATTTCCACTACACCGTACGAAGGTAATAATAATAAAAACCAAAACGCTCACAGCATCAATTGTAGATGGCTAGAGAATCCGAGAGGCATTTTGAAGATGCCGAAAATAACCTATTCTGATTTAATAAAAAAACAACAGCAAACTTACGATGGTGCTCCTGAAAGAACATGACAGTCTAGAGATTAGATAAAAAGTCTAACGAATAAATAAATAACATTAACACAATTAAAAATAAATTCTCGTTGTTTTTGTTTTAACCAGACCAAAATAATACAGCCCTATTTACCACATTTTAGAATGACAGAATGAGTAATATACTATAATAATAGATAAATTACAATCAAAAATATTACCTCTACTTTGGCATTTTGACCTCAAACAAGTGCAAATATGCATTGCGAATAATAACAATAAAAATATGCTCGTTTTTTACGTTAACGATCAATGTGTCACAAGGGAGAAACTATTTATTTATTTACTTATTATCGTTATTAACTTCATTAGTAAATTATTTACATATAAATTACATATAAATTTACGTAAAAATTGCAATAAAAAAACTAAAATACTATAAATAGTAACAGTAAAAAATAATAAATTAATTATAATTATCAGCGTCGTTATTCTTCTTACTATTATTAATCTATGTACACATTACAGCCTAATGGTTGCTTAGCGATCAATGCGTCAAGAAGCGAGAGAAAATAAAATCAGGGTATTGCACATGGGTTATTGAGCAGTCAAACATTAAAACGATCATTATCGGTCATAAAAAAAATAACATCTGTCGATCTCCGTTGGAGATACTGTCGCTTACTCCTCTGTGCCACTTTAATGTGCTAAAATGAGCTTATGGATATAGGACACCCTCTCTCTCTCCCCATTTCTCTCCTCCTTTCAGCGACGCGGGCCAGAATGGTAAATAATGCAGTTCCTCTAATGATCAGCTCTGAATGGAGAAATCTGCAGCCAGCCAAACAGATGAGGGAAATAAATAAAAGATGGATGCTACAGTATAAACAAGAAGCCTCGCTGTACACAGGGGGAAACGACAGACCTGAAATGCAGAGGGAGAGAGAGAGCCAGAAAGACTGCAAGAATGATATTTTCATCCACTCCCCTTAGGGCGCCGAAGCCCAACTCCAAATATGTGAAATACGGTGTCATTTATTATTGATTTACGCTATTTATAATCCTGCCTTGGTGTGTGTGTGTGAAACTGTCCAGCTGCAAACTCACGGAGCAGAGAGAGACAGATACAACGGCGTTTCATTACAATCGAACACGCGAGGCCACAGTCTCCCATCTGTTTCATACGCCGGCGTTAATAGCGCTCCCTTCAAACCTGAAAAAGAAACATTGGCGTATAACGATGCTGACGTCCGAGACGTTTGCTTGAGCCCATTCAGAGCCGGGCTATGATACAAACGGCCGAAAGCACGCGAGCCAAATCTCCGACAAATCAACGAGTCTGAGAAATTAACCAGACTGAAATCTGGACACGCGCAATTTTCGACTAGCACCGTTTACCATACGCCTGCGAGATACCAAAAATAAAATAAAAAAGGCTAAACATGGCTTAATGGGATTTGTTATAAATATAAGTCAATAAAATAGTGCAACTCTAACCTATTACTGTTGTTTTTAATTTTATGGTAAAATTACAAATTAAAATAATAATATAGTATTTTTTTTATCATTTAAGTCAGCAGTAATAATAATAATTATTATTATTAATGGTAGTAGCAGCAGTAGTATCGTCATCTTTGATTAATTGATAAAATTGTTGCAATTTCCAAAAAAAAAAAAAAAAAAAAATAAATAAAATTACACAATTCGATTTTTCCTCAAATCAATAAAAAAAGCAAACAAAACAAAAAAGTGAATACAAATAAATATTGTATTATTTGTTTATTTACTATTCCTGCATGATGCAAGTATAACATCTAAAATGCTTCTTATACTTCTGTGTGGAGATGAGCAGATTTAGCACCCATATGATTTTTACTGTAGATACATACATCCGAGATCGTTGTCAGGTAGTGTGTTAAAACACACAAACATAAAGACAGGATCCACAAACAGCATGCCCGGAGTACAGATGCTCCCGAATTTCACTCTGCTTCCCACAAACAAGATAATTGCAGCTCTTCATGCAAAGTTTGTATTACAGTTTATTTGCTCGCTGCAGCTAATTGCTGCTTTGAATGGCTCTGGACTCTCCTCTCGGATCTTGCCAAAAATCTCTTGAGCGAACACACACAAACACACAAGACAAGAGCGCCGATCAACAGCACGGACTGAAGAAACGTCCCGCAGACGACGCGCTCCCAACCGGTCCAACACGCCATCCACGCTGATGCTACAACAAAGCAGATTTACTCAAGCGAACTTATTACAAAATTCTATTGAGTCAATCCCGAAGGGAATTTTCTTCGTGGGGAAAAGGTGGTTCCCAGCAGACTTGTTATGGTAACGAGAAACCAAGAGAATCTGTCAGGATCTTAATATTCGTGTAGATCAGAATCAACTGAAACTCACGGCACGTTCTGTAAAAAGACAGTGAGGATTCATTTATCTATCAGGAATGACTGGATAAAGAATCCTGTGAAAAATTCAGTTCGTCCCAATAGGTCCCGAGTTGTGATGTGACGTATGAATTTTTGCAGGATGTATACATTTACTTTTTTTAAGTTTAAGTTTCAGTGCTGAGCAACTTTTGTCAACACAGAAAGAAATTGAAACACCATCGGATGCATAACATCTAACAAAAGCAGCAGCAAAGGCATTTATTTTGCAAAATAGTTTTTTTTTATTTTTCCATGCCTTTTGGCTGTTTTTCCTGGAGATTAAGGCGTAAAAATAAGATTAAAATTAAACAATTTGGGAATTTTTTATTTTGGATTTTAATAGCATGTTTACCAGCATTCAAAATATATATATATATATATATATATATATATATTTTTTTTTACTATTTTTTTAGTATTTTCCCATTGGCTGATATGAAACCGATATACATGTCATATTAGAGATCATTTAGAGATATTAAAAACATATTAAAATTATATTTATTATACACAATAGTTTCTTAATTTAGAAATAAATAATTTGAAAATGAATAAATACTAAACAAATAAAACAAATATGTAAAAAGTGATTAATCTTGATGGCTAGTTCTTGATTCAAAGGAAAATAAATTTAAATGTTCATTAGACATTCAAAAACTTAACCATAAGTTAACTTAACAATAATAAATTAAAGAATGCTGACAAACAAGTATAACAGCATTTTAAGTTTATTTATAATAACAAAAAAGCTAAATGGAATAATACTCTTTTTGTTCTGTCTAATAATGTGTTATTAAACTAAGGTTTTATTTTTACTTTTTTTTTTATTAAACTAAAAATAAAAGTCCCGCTACCAACACATCAGCCAACCAGAAATGACGAAAAAGCCGATATTACTAATTGTCACCACTATTATATCTGTTCCATTAAGTTATGCTTTATCACATGGTGCATTATATATATGCTGTCAAAATAAAAGTCAGATTGCAACCCATCAAAAAAAAAAAAAAAAAAAGTGCCCAATAATTTCTCTCCCATAATCAGTCATGTTTTCCTTTTCATAATCGCGGCTGGTTAAGACACGTGTTGGTCAAAGTCACGGAGTGGAGCGGTGCGGTGCGTTGGAAGAGCCCAGCCCTCTTCAGTCCGCTCAGGCTCTGCCGCTTTTGTTCTCTCACACTCGGATGTCAAAACAACATCAATGGCTTCTTCTGCGAGGAGCACGTGGGAGGAAAGACCTCATTCATATTTACTCGGTCCCTCAGGCTCATCGCACTCTCACGGCTGAGGGAGTGGGTGTGCTGCTCCATTAGCCCACTGGTGTCTCCACTCAAGAGCTCCAGGCCCCTGCGGACCCTGGCCTGGCCTGGCTTTGACCAGAGGCTTCAGAGATGCTCAGATCCTCAGATCCAACTCTCTCTCTCTCTCGCGGCTGTCAGAAATGATGCGGGTGAGGTAGAGCGCTGTATGAGCATGAATAATACAGGCAGTAAGTACAAAGATGCGTAGAGGCTTTTAAAAGCAGGAAAATAAGGCTCTCGTATTAAGAGGAGCAAATGACGGTCATGGAGCCATGAAAAGCGCAGAGATGAAGTGAGGTCTTCTGCTCCGTGTTGTGAGGCTGGTAAAGTGTTTAGGATTGTGGGCCTTTTATTAACCCCACGCCGGCGATACACAGCGTGTTAAAAAGATCCGTTCTGCCTGGAAGCATAATCAAATTAGGCGAAATATTGAATAAACGAACACGCAAGAGGAAGAATTCTGAAATGCGTGGGGGCCAAAAAGCTCATTTAGCTCTGAATTCTTTAAAAAGGGCTCGATGACTGGATGGCATTTCAACTGGAGTTCGTCCAAATGTCCATTCAGTTGCAGTATGGAAGCTGTCAGAAGACTCGTGCGGAAATATGCCGATTAATTTGTGAGATAAGAACCATATCCGAGAACAGCTCTGTTCTGCAGATTTTTCACGTTCTTAATGGCATCTAACAAAATCGCCAAAGCTCGCAAACAAGCATTTTTCCGTCTTGTTTTATCAAAGTCACGACTACAGAAATATATAAACATTAATATATCAAATAATAATAATAATTGTAATAAATTTGTATTTATTTCTATTTATCTAAAAAGGAAATGTATACTTTTATTCAGCTAGGATGTGTTAAAGTGATGGTAAAGATTTATATTGTTAGAAAAGATTTTTATTTTATTTTTTAAACGCTGTTCTTTTTTTTACTTTAATTCAAATAATCCTAAAAGAAGTATTGCCGTTTTCCCCCATAAAGCTTCCAACTCACAGCTTCCATTTACAGGGAGTGTAGCTATTGCTCTTCAAGAACAAGACGGAGGCCAATAAATTGGTTTAAAATATCGTCCACTCAGCCGGAAATCAAAAGTCAGTCTGGACCTCAGCAGCCGTCAGGAAATAACGGCTGTTTGAAAACATGCTTGTGGGGAAGCACATGGTCTGCGTATCTGCGGGTAACCTTACAGCGCGATTGTTTTCTCTCACTCAGTCTGTGCAATAAAGGCCATGCTGCTTCCCATAAAAGACCTATTCCTCTGCTATTAGTCCATCTAATATCCTGCTCTCATCTCGTTACGGTCTATGTAATGCGTGGAGGAGCACACGACAGGAGCCCGATCAGTCTATTCCGGCAGCTTACATTAAAAGAAAAGGGTGGAATTAAAGGGACAGTTCACCCAAAAATGTTCATTCTGTAATCATCTAATCATCCTCCACCTGTTCATATTAGTTTATATTAGATATTCTGAAGAATGTTGGTAACTATACAGTTGATGGGAGGCACTGACTTAATTTTTAACACACACACACATGTTTGTTATATATATATATATATGTATATATATATATATATATATATATATATATATATATATATATATATATATATATATATATATATATATATATATATATATATATATACATATATATATATATATATATATATATATATATATATATATATATATATATATATATATATATATATATATATATATATATATATATATATATACATATATATATACATATATATATATATATATATATATATACATATATACATATATATTTAACTGTATTTAATATTTCAAATATGTTTTTGATTTTCTATTTTCAGTTTTTACTTGACTAAGTTTAAGTTTTAGTAATTTGTTCTTTTGTAATTTTTTAGTAATTAAAGTTGAAGTAATTGAAATTTTTATTGATACATTTTTAAAGTTTCAGTCATTTTAATTCATTAATTTAAACATATTTCAATTAGAACCCAAGAATAAAATTCTAGTGTCTATCTTGTAATTTTTTTTTCATCTGTTTGTAATGGGTTTTTTTTTTTTTCATTTATGCAGTTATGCATTATTATGCATTTTATTATGGTTTTTTTTCTGTTTTTTTATCTATTCCAATATATGAAAATACAACAGTTTTAGTTTTCAAGTAGTCATGTTTTGAACATTTTTCATAAAGTAAATTAATAAAACGAAGATTCTAGAAAAGTTATCAACAAGAAATATCAACAAGCGATATATTATATTAAAAAAATATAATCATGTATCAACAACAACAAAATATTTCCATCACCAAAAATTGCTGACAGTTGTTTAACATTTTTTTTATCAGTTGCCAAATATTAAAGGTTTTGCTAGTTCCACCTTAGCTCGCTTTCTTTCAACGTTAAAACTAATGCTACACTCTGGAATATTTTCTTTCCTCATGGAATATCCTGTTTAACTCAAAAATGCAGACGTAAAATGGGCTGCGATTGCTGTTTTGTGTTGACTATAATATCCAAAGACAACGTTAAGTAAGACCTAGGTTGAGTTCCCACTAAAATCTAAACACTGTGGGGCTTTCAATATTTTCAGCTGTTTGTTTGAGTGGCCCAGCATAGCAACACCGGCCCAAAGAATGGCACGAAGACTATCTGTTGGAAGAACGGCGTGATGTTTAGGAAACGTTACGGTTTAAATTACTTATTGTACGATTCCAGTTGGAGATGCAAAAAGTGCAGAAACGACGCACTTCGCCTTTGATTTGGAAAGGAACTGCAGAAAACGACGGGCAGAAACTGTTCCCCGGCAGGTCGTAGAAAAGCCTGTGGTGTGGTGGATGGAGGCTCATATTGATCTGCTCCGGTCCTGGCAATGTTTAGAGCATTACGCAATGCTCCTCTAACAAGCCATTACGGCCAGTTTGACTGACAGCTGGGCTCACAGACATAGACTGCTGCGGAACGATACATCCGTCAATCAATCAAAACACTCAAGCTGTCAATCCATCAGCCGCTGCAGAATACAGAGACTGATAGATGCATTTATGTAGAACGTAGTCACAGCACACATCTGGACGGCTACGTTCTGATTATGAGGAACCAACTGCTCACACAAAAGAGAGAAAAAAAGAGAGTTCGTAAAAAGATTGAATGACAGAACAAACTGTTTAAATTGACGATTGACGCTAGTATGATTTATAGTAAGCGTAATAGATTTATCCATCATGCAGTTTAGATTCACTGATCATAATGAGAATTTCATTCCAAAATCAATATATATGTTCCGCTTAAATAAATGTATATTAAAATGTTCATTAATAATAATAACAATAATGATTTTAGGACTATTAAACGTTCCACACCAAGCCCAGATCACTCCCAGAAAATAATTACAGCACAAATCAATTATTAAAAATAAAATATGAATATTCAGTGAGTAATAAATCTCGCTTTTACACCACAGATATCGCTAACACTTTGAGACAAACTATTGTTAATAGTTCTAGAACCAGCACCAGATTTGCCCGACCGAGACTGCACAAAGAATGCTAGTCAGCACACCAAAGCCCGGATAGAGTAGCCGTCTACTGCCTGCCGCCCGCTTCGTTTGGCAGCTCTGACCTGGACACGGGTGCCAAGACGGGCGGACAGGGTGCCACATTCAGAGGGCCAGGCAGGAGGCTTGATGACCATCTGTGAGGGCTGGCACCTGGACCAGCCAGCGTTCTCCCTCCAAAAACCCATGTACTGTACACGGGTGACTTCCTCCTAAACCTCTGCCATCTACCTCTCACAGCCTACCGAGCATTCTGCTGAAAAGACTGCTCGCAGTCACTTCCGTTTAGGACTGGCTTGAGGTACAATAATGACACGATTGTCTTTTTACAGCTGCTTTATAGCAGAATCTGAATCGTCTCCATAGTTATGTCTCATTAATTGTTTTGGTATTTTCCGAGCTGCTCTGACAATATTTGTATAGTATGAAGCGCTATCTGCCTTATTTTTCAAAGTGGAAGCAGGCTGGTTTATGAGTTTATGCAGGGACCTGAACATGGCTTTGAATCTCACTCATCTTATCAATTAGTTCTGTATAATAATAATAATAATAGCAGCCAAATAACCTAATAACCCAGCTTCTGTGATGTCTAGTAATCAAAAAAGAAAAGAAAAAAAAGGGGAAATCAATAGTATCTGTAGCTTTCGAATTTGTCTATATTTAATTTATATATATGAATCCAGTTATAAAAAAGATGCCATTGAACAAATATTAGCCTTTATGTCGTTTCATCATTATTTGAAGAATGTGAACATAATTTATATTGATTTAAACTTGCATTATTAACTATTTAACATATATAACTTATTATCTATTTATACATTTAAAAACTTTAATGTTAGATGGGCTTGATCATGATAACTTTCAGAAAAGTGTATAATTAATTAGTTTGTTTTGTTTTTTAATCAATTGAATTTTGAATAAAATAAACAAATAAATAAAAAGTGACATTTATCTCACAATTTTAAAATTCTTTTAAATTTTTGCTTCAAAGAAATCTTTAAAACAAGACTATAAAAAAATATTATTTGCCACAAATTGTATTAAACAACACTACTACTAATAATAGTAATATGCGTCAAATAATGTCAAAATAAATATTTCTAAAGCAGCAAATCCAAATAATTTAACCATTTCTGAAAGATCTCACGTTGATGCTGAAAATTAAAAAACATTTCACAAAACTTATTTATTTTTGAATAAATGCGGCACTGAAGAGCATAAAAGACTTAAGTTAAATAAAATCTTAATTAATAAAAAAATCTTATTAACGACAGGGCCTTCATGATTTTGGAGCTAACAAGATTTAGATCATACCACCCCACCTTTACTTCATGAGTCAATTGATCTCTCTTCCGATAATAAATAGTCTAAACTTGTGTCAGCAAAAGAGTCTTGGACAAATGCATTTTTTGGTGTTGAATCAGCAGAGAGTGAGAAATCGCTATGCAATATAGGCTTCATAGTAAGCACTAAAACTTGTGCTGAATTGTTGTAGGGTTGCTCAGATCTGTCAGGGAAACAGTTAAGCTCCGCCCTCTGCCTCTGCCCGTCCCACCCTCTCGGCTGTAACGGTGCTGGACTGACCTGGCCGGGCTCCAGCCGCTATGGAGTTCAGCCAGCTCTAAAGAGAGAAAAAGAAGAGGGAACAGAGAAAGGTGGAGCGGTGCAATGACCCTGTTCTTCAGGGAGCGGCGGACAGCGAAGGATACAGAGAGAAAGTGAAAGAGAAATGCACCGTAAGGGAAACTAATCTTTCAGCCGCACAAAGAAACTGTCCCTATAGAGGAGACAAGGTGACCGTGATCGCTTCATAACATCTTCATTACGCAGATGACATTAGTGCTGCAGTGTGTCACAAGTTTCATCTTTATCCCTTGAAACTCTGCATAACTTTAAAGCCCTGATATAGTAGTTTGTGCATGGGTTATAGTTTTTAAGTCTTTCAGGTTCACTATAAGATGCACTTATTTAATTAATAATAAATTACGTTTTTTTTATATTATGAAATATTACTACAGTTTAATAAAACTATTTAAAATAATTGAAAATGCATGTTATTCCTGTGTAAATTATATAAAAAGAACAGCACAATTTTTTTAAAAAAAAGTTGGTAGCACTGTAAAAAACTTAATCGATGGATGAATGGAAGGATGGATGGATGGATGGATGGATAGATGGATGGATGATAAACAGACAAACAGATGGATGGATATATGGGTAGATATATAGATAGATAAAGGGATAGGAAATGGATAGAAAGATCATAGATAGACAGGCAGATGACTTGTAGGGGACAGACATATGGAGAGATACAGACAGACACAGACAGTAAACGATATAGACAGATAGAAAGACAGACACAGATAGAGTGAGAAAGAAACAGACGGACAGACACAGACACACACAGACAGATAGACAGACAGACAGACAGACAGAGAGACATATAGACTGACAGGCAGACAGACAGACAGACAGACAGACACACACACACACACACACACACACAGATAGACAGACAGAGACAGAGAGGGATATAGACTGACAGACAGACAGACAGACAGACACAGACAGATAGATAGACAGACAGACAGACAGAGACAGAAAGACAGACACAGACAGACACACACACACAGACAGATAGATAGACACACAGACAGAGACAGAAAGACAGACACAGACACACACACACACACAGATAGACAGACAGACAGACAGAGATATATATAGACAGACAGACAGACAGACACACACACACACACACACATACAGACAGACAGACACACACACACACACACACACACATACATACATACATACAGACAGACAGACAGACAGACAGAGATACAGACAGACACACAGACAGAGACAGAAAGACAGACACAGACAGACACACACACACAGACAGATAGATAGACACACAGACAGAGACAGAAAGACAGACACAGACAGACACACACACACACACACACACAGACAGATAGATAGACAGACAGAGACAGAAAGACAGACACAGACACACACAAACACACAGATAGACAGACAGACAGACAGAGATATATATAGACAGACAGACAGACAGACAGACACACACACACACACACACATACAGACAGACAGACAGAGATACAGACAGACAGACAGACACACACACACACACACACAGACAGACAGACAGACATACAGACAGACACACAGGTAGATAGATAAAGACAGACAGATAAACAGAGACAGACAGACAGACTTTAATTACAAAGCAGAAATTATACTGTATGTCATGCAAGATGAAAAGAGGGAAGCGGAACAACAGAACATCCAACAGAAGCGGAATCAGAAGGCTGTATTGTGCTGATTAGCATACGAGTCACACCCATTCAACAGCCCCGCTCTGTCCTGATGTGTTCTTATCTGTAGTGCTGTTTGTGTCTCTCTGCCTCTTAAGAGCTCATCTATAATTCAGTGCTCTAAATAAAGAGACAGCGCTGTGATAAAACACGAGTCTGGGAGCACAGGCGCTCTTTCAAACCAATAACCCTAGGACCTGAACCCAAAACACACACACACACACACAACAACAACAACACACACCTCTGAAGGGATGAGGGTGCAATACTCCAAGGGTTCACATCTTTCTGATGATAATTAAGCTAATTCTTGACAGGTGCTTTATGTATATGCTCTAAAAGGGGAAATTAGATTACCAAACAACCACTATCGCCAAAGAGATTTTAATAAAGGCTCAAGCAATAAGCAAAAACGCATCTGAAAATAATCAAGACATGTTTTCAGTATTTAAATTGGCAGCATTTCAAAAGTTTTTGATGATGCAACAGAATAAGAGTTTTGAAATGAAGTTTGTTATAACTGCTGAAGTTTGAACCACAGATGCTAAAGCTAGCCACAAACTTAACTTAATACTAAGTGTATTAAATCATCACAAATGTTCAAATCAAAGTTCTGGTGGATATTTACCATCTCTCAGTATAAGTAGGTAGTTACACGACCATCTTTAGCAGACAGTTGTGGTGTGGGAGAGCTTCAGACTTATCTACTACACACACACACACACACACACGTCTTAATGCCTTCTCTGAATGAGACACACGCTCAGTCAGGCTACTTAATATGCAAACAAATCTGTCTTCATAAACTTCATCAGGCCCTGTGTGAATCACATTCTCAAAGCCTCCTCCTCCTCAGAAGACCAGCAATCACACAAAAACAACATCTCAGGCACAGACGGAAGATGCAGACTAATCATCTGTTTATTTATGGATTTAATTTTTGTCCAGTAATGATTATTAACAGTAATCTGCAGAGTAGACTGAACTAAGGATGGAAAATATATTTTTGATCCAAGTACTATTGCAGGCAATATCGAGATAAATATATATATATATATATATATATATATATATATATATATATATATATATATATATATATATATATATATATATATATATATATATATATATATATATATATATATATATATATATATATATATATATATATATATATATATATATATATATATATATATATTTATATTTATATTTATATATATTTATTTATATAATTTTTTTTTGGAGCGGTACATATACTGTAAACACACACACACATGAACTAAGAGTAAACAATACTTTTATATAATTTATTAATCTAAGTTAATGCTAATTTCAACAATTACTAATGCATTATAAAAAGAAGTCGTGCTAGTTAATTTTAGTTAATGCACTATGATTTAACATAAACTAACAATGAACAAGTATTAATGAATACGGTATTAAATTAACATTATGATTCATAAATTACATAATGAATTGCATATACAATTACACACCGTAATTATACTGATAAAATATCTTTATGATAATCAACCCAGCCATTACCAATTTGAACAAGGTAAAAGGTGTTAAACTATTTTCCATTGGTAGCTAAACACAAACACAACCCACATTTAAAAAAAAAAAAAAAAAAACATTCACAAGCGATAGATGCAGTTTTGCATTTGACTCCTTTCCTCGGGGTCTAAGCAATAAAGCTGCAAAAAGCCTCTCTAAAAATGCATCGAATAAAATCTCTATAAAGAGCAGATGCATTTGCATGCTTTTTTGGAGAAGGCCGGTTTGGAGCTCAGAGGTGTGGGCGTTTAACAAGTCGCCAACAGCTCATCTTCATTTTCAATTCATTTTCCGCCCTCGTAGCAGGAGATCTGCCCGGCACGTTTGTGAGAGCCAGTGCGCTTTCACAACCCTCCTCGGAGGAAGAGTGTGTACGAGCGAGCGAATTATGTGCGAATGCATGAAAAGGTCATAGCATTACTTGACCAGAATGTGCGTTTGTGTGTCATGCGTGCTGTCTAGGAGGCTTTAACACACGCGCACACACACACACACACATCTACCCACTACAGACTGTAAGAATAACACGCCAGTGACTCAAGCTATCAGACGCAGACAAACATGCTTGAATGAACTCACACGCGAGGGCCACGCAAAGGCCGTCTACGGCATAAATAAGACATAAGATAGACTGAGTATAGCGCATGACATCAGCGCTCAGGACACTCAGACATTCAAGCAATTCGACATGTAAACGGGACGTCTTTTTTAAGCGCTTCCCTTTGAAAATTTAAACAGATAGCTCGTGCAAACATGAACATTTTGGCATTTTTTGAAAACTCACAACTTTCTAATGCAAAAGGAGAATTTTCGACTGTTTCTAAACATTTTTTTGGAACATAAAAGGAGACATTTTCTAGTCCTGATTAGTTTTTCAATGCAATGCAATGGGATTAATTTCCAATTCAATAGAATCAAAAAGCACATAAACAATAGCAGTTTCATAAAGCTTTATATTTATTTATTTATTTTATTGATTGATTAGAATATATCCTGTTTAAAGTTGCAAAGAGGCTTTTTTTTTTTTTTTTTTTTTTAATCCATAATTTTGGATGACATTTTAGGATTTTTGGTTTTTCTGGAAATGTACCTGCCCCTTTGTAACCCTAGTAGTGTTTTTTTTTTTTTCTAAACTGTTTTATGTATCACATTTTATCATTTTTGTCAAATTGAATGTTAAACATATATATTACACTTTGAAATAATTCATATTTTGAAATAAAACATTGTATATCTATAAAAACAATCTATAACATGATATGTAAAATTTTTCACATCCAGAATAAATATATGAGTTTGTACTGTTTATTTATTATGTATAAAAAAATTAATTATATATATATATATATATATATATATATATATATATATATAAATCAATTATTTTGTATAATACAATATCTACATTTAAAACGCAAATAAAATATATATCCTATATAAAACTATAAACTATAAGATTATGTATTCATGCATAAAATAATGTTGTTGTTTATTTATGCAAATAAACCTTTTTAAAGTATAAAACTTAATTCAAACAACATTTTGCAATACCTTTTTTACCTCTAATGCACGGTACTTTATATAAATAACTGCCTTTCTCCATGTTTAACAATATCTTTTTCCTAAAGTATCAGCACAGAACGCTTCATATTTAATGCTTACACGTCTCACACATGTTGAATAATGCATGAAGCTGCATATGGTGGTTTGATATTGCGTATGTGCTGCTCCGACACCGGCATCAGACAAATGAATACATCACAACTACAGTCCATCCGGGCCAGAAACAACAGGACTGGCTGGGAGTGTTACGGTTCAAAAGCAGCAAGCGCGCCGTGTCCTCACGGACGCATTAAACATATGGTCTAAAGTAACATCGGTCCCTGCTCAGAGAGCGTGTTTACAATCAATACTAATTCAGCGAGGAGGGGGAACAGGGGAAGAGGGAGAGTGAAAGAGTGGAAAGGCGCCGTTGGCAGTGAGCAGGTCTCCAGGCGAGACTTTCAGCACCATCTGTTTCCTGATCCACAGCCCCAGTCCTAAACCCGGTCCTACACCAGCCTGAACCCAGCCGAAGCAGCCTAGACGCGCTCTAAACACTTTATGAAGACAAACAAATCCCACAGAAAGTCCTTCAAGTCCAGTTCAGCCTTAGACTGTGCATAGAAAATGTGCTTAACATTTCTCCTACATTTCACGCCTTTGTTTTGATCTCTCGTTTTTCACTTTCCTTTGCATTTTACTTTGTAGTCTTCCTCATTCCTTCCACAGCGTACTTTAAACTTCATCCTTCCCTTCCTTATTCCTTGTTTCCTTGTACTCTTTATTCCTGTCGTGCATGCATTTCACCTTCTTCCTTTACTGCAGGATTTACTACAGAAGTCCCAGATTTCAATTTCTAGCCAAGAGAAAACCTACACATCCAGCTGTACTTCTCAGAAATCCTTCAGAGATTGGACACGGACACAAGCTCCGGTGTGCTACCAGAGTCCTCAGACTCCAGCGGTCTGTGTGTGGCTCTCTGACCAGGCCAACATGTCTGTATACAGATGCCACGGTCCGTCTCGTCTCTTTTAGCAGGAACAGAGGGAAACCACATCGGGCTAACCAATGTGTTTGTGGCTAGCCAGCAATCCACTGCTACTCCAGATCCAAGAGGAGAGAGAGCGTGCTCACACACACACAGTAACATATACAAGCATATGCACGTGTATTCTAGCTAAAATATTTTAAATATTTTAAATAAAACAAAAAGTGTTTAAAATATAGAAAAATTACATAAATTACATACAAAATATTATAGGTTTTAAAAGGGAGAAATAAAAAAACAGACAGGATGACTGACAGACAGACAAATGGACGGACGGACAGATTGATAGACAGACAGATGAATGGACTGACAGACAGACAAACAGACAGACAGACGGACGGACGGACGGACAGATTGATAGACAGACAGATGAATGGACTGACAGACAGACAAACAGACAGACAGACGGACGGACGGACGGACAGATTGATAGACAGACAGATGAACGGATCTACAGACAGACAGACGAACAGATTGACAGACAGACGGATTGACAGACAGACAGACAAGTAGAGATAGATAGATAGATAGATAGATAGATAGATAGATAGATAGATAGATAGATAGATAGATAGATAGATAGATAGATAGATAGATAGATAGATAGATAGATAGATAGATAGATAGATAGATAGATAGATAGATAGATAGATAGGAAACTGCACCAGTGGCAAAAAACTGTGATTTATTTTTTTTTTTGGCTCAAAACATACACCACAAGTGACCACACAGTTCTAGAGAAAAAATAAAGCCTAGACAAACTTCCTTTACTAACATAATAATAAACACTTCCACTGAATTCAAACCTGTTAAAGGGACTCGAAAATAAAAACTGTCATCATCGGCAAAAAAATCCAAAAGACTTTGATTAAAATCTGTTTATCATATAAAACAATTGCATCCCCTCACAAGATTTGGATTAAAAAACATTATTACACAGATTTATTTTACATATTTATGACCTTTTCGGGTCTTTAAACTTTTGGTTACCAGAACTTTCAATAGAAATAACAAAACATTTAGTCTTATGGGTTTGGAACACAAATCACGACATGAAATTCACATTTTTGGGTGAATTATCTCTTTCAAAGTTTAATAAAAAAGCCGCATGTACTGTGTCAAAGCAGCCAATCAGATGTCATTCTTCAACAACTCTGTTTGATGACCTATGGCCCTTGGCTATTTCAACAGGGATGCCTACAGCTGACTGGACTACACGCACACAAACACACACACACACACACACTCAGAAGACTCTGTCCTACCAGGAGGAATGTGATTGACTCCAGATGGCTTCAGAAGTTCCAGTGGCTGTTCTTTACTGGGAAGTCCATCTGTGGGAGACAGAGAGAAACCATTCCAACTGAGAAATGCTGAGGGTCAGGGAAGCATAAGTCATCAAGATATTGTATTACAGCTCTGCACATAAATTACATATGGAGCATATGGACCATTGCCAGAGAAGATGCTTTATTTTGAAGCAAATGAGATTGACATACACTCACTATCTCAAGGTAACCGTCTCGATTTAATGCAGTACATGCTACCAGTCTCATTATGCATCAATGCACCACAAAACAGATTCTCTTTGTAATTTTGCATCAAAAAGAAAACTTTTCACCTCTGACACAGCTCCCCTATCAAGTCCCAGGTGCTTTTTCTCTGAAGGTTCACTGAGGATTTCTTTGACGCATTTTGATTTGAAATCTAAAAAATCCACTGAACATAAAAACGTACGTCTACCTGTTATATCTCTATAAAAAAAGCCCACCTTCTGTTTGCATCGGTTTAAATCCGGCGTCTACCCTGATACTGGTCCACAGCACACATGAAATGAACATGCAACAGATATCCTAAAGCAGGATTTGTAATTATGAGGAGAGGCAAAACAATATCAGTAGGCATGATAACTCTGGGAGAAGCAGCTATAAATAGCCCAGATCTCTAAAAGAGGAAGAGAGAGAGAAACGCTCACTGCAGGATACATGAGAGCATTAGCATTCACACACACACACACACACACACACACACGCAGAGGAGCACAGGAACCATAAAACCCGCACATCTCATCTCATAATAATCCACCAGAACAAAGGAAGAAAATGTGCACAGGGGGAAATCTCACTAAACCTGTTAGAAACAAATATATATTTTTTCATATTGTGACATTAAGACAATTAAGCATCTATTATTACAGGAAGGTGAAAAAAAAGTAATTATATATCA
>NC_056707.1:23136693-23195519 GCF_018831695.1 Puntigrus tetrazona
ATCATTGAAATATATAAATCATTAAATATTTCAAAACATTAAATACAAAAATAAATTACCTGTAAGTTTATGAAATAAATTGTGTATAAAAATAGACTTCCAGCTTTACAACAGATTTTTTATTAATTTATTGAATTTTTTTTTTTTTTTACGTAATTTTGTCTTTAAGTCACTAAATTATAAAAACTGACTGACTGATAATAAAAATTCTTGCCATTTAATTTCATTATCAGTTATTTACCCTTAAATGTTTATTGTTGCAGCCCTATGCACAGGATTAAGGGATTTCACATTAAGTTATGGATGCGTATGCCATCTTCAAATACGGACCAAATGAAGGCATCTTACCAGACAAAGACGTTATACAAGCACTGAACTCTTCCCTACCGCTGTTTACTGGCTGCATTTTTCAGGTTGAGGACACGGCGCATGTGTTTTGTTCTCTCCTCCTGCTGATCAGAGCGATACAGGGTGTACGAGTTCAGACGGGAGGAGCAGGAGGCAGATAAACAAGACAGCCCACAGCAGTGGCCTCGCTCAGCCGTGATTAGCTGCCTCTGTAACCCAGCACGATCCGCGCCGAACCCCGCTGGGGAACCTGAGGAACCTGCAGCAGGTAGGCCGTAACGAACCGCCCCGCATCGGCTCGCCGTGTTACCGTGTGCCCCCGAGCCCATCAGGATCTTCGCGAGAATACCAGCTTCAGTCAAAACTATGATGCTATTTTTAGCCATTCGGACTCAAGCCATCATTAACACGTGTGCGAAAATACGAACATATTACATTAAAATTCTGTTCAAATGCGGGTATGTCTTTTACCGTGGTGAAATGATTGCTGATTATATATATATATCCATAACCCATAAATGTATATGCTTTTAAGCTTTAGTGTTTGCATGGATCAAATACATACAAAAATATTCAAAAATTCAATTCAATTGTGGGTATGTCTATTACTGTGGTTTGCTGATCAATAATTGCTGATTTCACATTTAACAAATAAAATAAAAACACTTTTTAGAAGAGCTAAAGATAATTTGAAGGAAGCTCTATTACTGTATGGAAGCCTGTTTTCACCACCGAACGAAAAAAAAAATGTGACTTTTTCTCTCACAATTCTGACTAAAACGATGATTATGATTATTATTATTATTATTATCAGGATGTATTTGAGTGTGCCTAGCACGCAGGGCTCCAGCTTTTAAGCTTTAGTGTTTGCATGATGCTATTTTCAGACGTTCAGACTAAAGTCATCATTAATACATGCTGCCGCGCGGCAAAGATGAAATATTGATGGGAGAGCCCTCCGACGGTGTCCCCTCCAAACAAGGAAGCTTTCCACGTTGTTGCTGCTTTCTCCTCTAGAGAGGGATGTAGAGGGGAGGAGGCAGAAAGAGGGGCATTAAAGGGAAGACAGATTAAACAAAGGATGGAAGCTGTTTGTGCTTCCGCCGCACGTTCCTGGGCTCGTCTCGCTGCACGCGCTCTATTTTTGGAAGCCTCTCTGGACCAGACAGGAGCAGAGCCTGTACCGTCATGGCATTTTAATCAGACCCACAATGCATCTCTAAGTGCTGCAAAAACAAGGCATTGCAGTTAGTGAGCCACTGCAGTCAGGATTACTTCTGCCACTAGTCAATGCTTGATTAAAGGAATAGTTCACCCAAAAACTATTTAGAAGCTCAGTAAATCGGATACATCCGCCATGAAACTAACCTATACGCCTTCGGGGGTTATCACGTGTCCTCTGAAGCAATTCGATGGGTGTTATCTACTTTTCAGATAATAAAAATAGCTGAATTCAGTTTTTTTTTTTTTTTTTTTTTTTATGCAAGTGCAACTTAGGTCGCACGTTAAGTCACAAGTCAGCCAAAAAGCAAGAATATATATATATATTTTTTTTTTATACATATACAGTTTAAAAATCTATAAATAAATACAAAAATCTATAAATAAATATATATATATATATATATATATATATATATATATATATATATATATATATATATATATATATATATATATATATATATATATATATATATATATATATATATATATATATATATATATATACAAGTATAAAAAACTATAAAAAAAAAACAAGCAAAAAGTTTATTATGAGTTATTATGATTATGATTATTATGATTAGGTTAAAAATAACAAAAAGAAATACAGCTAATTAAATAAAACAAAAATGCGATAAAAAAAGCATTAAAAACTAAAAAGTTATCTCTTTTTGCAAATCCACTCTTCATATAATTTTTTATTTATTTAGATTAAGTCAGAATTAGAAAGGCACGCACCATACCAAACATGAGTCAGTAACTCAAGGAAACGACATCTACTGTACATCTACTGTATCCTGTAGACCGGAAGGACTCATTCACATAAACAGACAGACAGACAGAGACGAGCACAGACGCCCCCTGCGTCTGAGGCACATATGTCTGTGTGTCTCTGTCTGTATCACATCCTCTTTAACATTCACATAACCACAGATACCAGACCAAACATCAACTAAACATCCCTACATCTTTTCGCTCTTGTGCTAAAAATGAAAGATCAATCCAATCCCGGTAATAAGAATTCTACATTAAATTAAAACCAGCTTCACTTCTTTAAATGTGACATATTTCCCCACGAAACAGCAACGATCAACGAGGGAAAAGAATCTGCATAATGTGCATTATATATTAGTTCTACTTTATATTATATAAAAAACAATATTATGTAATATTTTAATACGTACAAGTTAACGGGATCAAAAATGTGCAAAACTGTTTAGTTCTCAATCACAAACACAGCCAACGAACTGCATCAGATTCAAACGAATCTGAGTTTAGAAGGTGTTGAAGAAAAGTTGAGTGAAATGCTAAAGATTGATGGATGCGGGATCTGTGTGTGTGTGTGTGTGTGTGTGTGTGTGTGTGTGCGTGTGTGATACTGAGATGGACAGACTGGCTGGCGGTGGCAGATGGCAGAAAGACGACACCAGAGCCTGATGGACTAGATGAGGAGAAGTCCGTCTGTCTGTGTGGCATCAGAGCCACGATTACACGATTATACACACACACACACACACACACACACACACACACACACACACACACTATTGGTCTCTCTCTCTCTGCCAGTACAGTAGCACATGCCACATCACACAGAGATACATTAGAGTCAACATGAAACGCCATTCACAGTCCATTTTACTTCCGTAATCTGACGTATTTCCAAGCGACACTGTTCAAAAAAAGTACGAATGCTGGATCTGAAATAAAACAACGTAACCACAGAGATTAGACTGCAGGCGTTCAAATGTAATGTGGCTTTTAAAAATATTTTTTATAGATTCACACTTTTCCATTTAAACGCTCCAGTCGTTAGGAACCACGTCTGACGATATTTATGTTAATAAATATTAAATGAATTTAATACTTTAATGGGTAGCTATGCAGTACTAAATTCACTTTGTTAAATTAAATGAATTAAATAATTTATTATTAGTATTTCTCCCCAAATCATTCAACAAATATTATTTAGTGACGTGTGACGAGTCATTGCAATTAATCGAATCCAAAGTAAAAAAAAATTTGCATGTACAAATTATACATGCACATGTATACATATATATATATATATATATATATGTATGTATATATATATATATATATATATATATATATATATATATATATATATATATATATATATATATATATATATATATATATATATATATATATATATATATATATATATATATATATATATATATATATATATATATATATATATATATATATATATATATATATATATATATATATATATATATATATATATATATATATATATATATATATATATATATATATATATATATATATATATATATATATATATATATATATATATATATATATATATATATATATATATATATATATATATATATATGTATGTATATATATATGTATATATATGTATATATATATTTAAAATAAACTATATAAATATAAATATATACATGTTCACATATATAAAGATGTAAATGTTTTATATATACACATTTTTCTTTAAATATATACTGTATGTGTGTCTTTATATATATATATATATATATATATACACACTATAATAACTATACACAGTATATATATATATATATATATATATATATATATATATATATATATATATATATATATATTATATTATGCTCATAAAAACGTATTTTGGATGTGATTAATAGTGTCTAGTGAGATCAGGCGAAAACACAAAAAACATTTCTAGGACTTTTGATAAAAAATTAAGACAATTATTTTTCTTCGTTGGGAAAATGTTCACCTGAAACCATGTGACAGACGAAGTGCTGAGTGGTTATGCTGATTCTTATCTTCGTGAAGCTCCTGGGACACCCCTGCATTTTTTTTAACCATAATATAGTCTACCATTATCAGCACTGCCTCTAAACCTCCCAGGAAGAGAGCAGTACGTGTGTGTGTGTGTGTGTGTGTGTGTTTCCAGTGAAGTTTTAAAAAGCCCTTCTAGAAAATTATTTCCCAGGAACAAGGGAGGCAGGAGATCGTTCGGACTTGCAGGTTACATGGAAGACGTTTCACCCTGAAACCATGCATAACTTCAGCAGAAATATACAGCACCTTCATAACCCAGTTGGAATTTGCATCAAGCAGTAACAAATTTTTCATCAGCAAGATACTGTGATGCATTGTGAGAGCTGTGATGTGTATCAGATTCTGAGAGAGGCCTACTGAGAAAATTGCATTATCCACACACACACACACACACACACACGGCACGGGCTCAACACTAGAGAACAGAGAGTTCTGAATGAATTAAAAGAATGGTTTATGTGCCATAGAAACATTATTACGTGTGATATACACCCAAGGTCATTTTTTTTATCATACTGTTTACTGCATGTATTTGCTTGGTCAGCTTCATTGTGGGTTTGGTTGTTTTGGTGTTTTATGCTGCAAGGGCCTTTGAAAAAAACGTTTCCCTGAAAATAACTACACACCTTAGAACCTTGGCCAACCAATCAGATTCAAGCGATATATTATTTAATATAATACATAGATTAATATAATGCAGACAAACAATACGACTGAATCCATTCACCTTAATTTACTAATTAAATTAATCTAACTTGCATAATTGAAAAATTAAATAGACTTAATTATAAAAATATGTTAATTAGAAAGGGTATGCTTTAAAAGTATTTCGTAACGTATTTTGTGTAATATAGCAGTATTGTGAAATGTTATTTCAATTTAATATCCTTTTAAAATATAATTTAGTTTTGTTATGCAAAGCTTTTCTGAGCTCATGATAAGCATGCTAGAGTACTAAAAAGTTTTACTTTAGAATTGAATTAGCGTAAAACTTTTTGGAATTAAAGTAAGCAAAAAAGAGGCTCATTTTGTAGTGTTCTATTGATGGAATTGCAGGCGCCGTGCCGTAGCAAAGCTCATTGCGGCATGTTTACAGTACAGAAGCAGCTTTGAAGACAGATGTCTTATCAGCTCCAAAAATATGCATCTTCAGTCTCGATACAGATAAAGCTCTGCTGTCCCACCCTGAACCAGATTTTTCTCGTCAGATCCATCCGACCGAAGACTACACAAAAATACTGTAATAATCATAAAAACACTTAAACACTAGTCAAAACAGTTAAAATAGACATGTACCGATATTTGGTAACGCAACATATCAAGACGATGAATATGCACGATATCGGTATCGTGGGCACTTATTAATTATTTAGAAAAAAATGAAGGCTTTTTTATGCATTTTCAAAACACTTTTCTCGTTAACCGGAAAAGCTGTAAGCTGTATCGAAGCACACGCGAGATACGTCCTGAATGAAAGTGCACATTCACTCTCTGACAGTAGAGGGCGCTGAACAGATGAAGCGCAGGCGTTACCCCCGAAAACGCCGTTAACTGCTACATTCAACAATAAAATAATTTAAATATCCATTCAGAATTTTCTAATGTTAATCACAGCGCTCAATATTTTAATGTTTAGTCCCAATAGTCTATTTATATTTAAATTATGTTGCGCTGTTCATTAGGGCTTTATTATTTAACATTAGTTAATTGATTAGTTGACATAAACTAACTAAAAATTCTTCTAAACATTCATTAATCTTAAGTAATTAAAAATATCTAAATAAACTTGAAATGACTTTTCTAATGATATCTCACTATAAAATGATACCTGTTGGTCCTTTAGTTTTTTTGCATTTTAATCGGTGTACAATTTTTAATTGTATACTTTTTGGTATAATTTGTATACTTTTTTTGAATTGCTTTTTTTGTATTTAAACGTTAATACATTTTTGTATATTCTAAGAAAAAAGCTATTAAACCTGTTATACTATTCTGGCAATGGCAACTTTTAATATTGTGATGAAAACGCTGTCAATTAATCGCAGCTGTGATAGCGATTAATAATCGATATTTGTCTCGCTTTGACCGCCATCTTTGGCTGCCTTCAAAAGACAAATCCATCTGCACAGACAAACACACGGAGGCTAATTGCATCCTCATCTACTCTAAATGACTCCAGCTTAGACTGTTATTAATAAAACTCATTGCTGACATGAAGCAGGGCTTCCTGAGGGCTTAACACATCCGGTCCGCCGCACAGAGAGATCCAACGACAGGAATATTTAGGGAATTAAGGCCTGATTCGGGAACAACCAGAGGCTCGGAGCTAAAAATAGATGCTGCGGGCTGCTGGTGACGGGTCTCTTTGAGGTCGCATCGTCCTGTCTCTCCGGGGGACGCTTTGTATTTGTGTGAAGGGTATTTGTGTAAAAGCGTGCAACACAACATCAGGGAAGCCTAGAGAGAAAGCTGGCCCTGTTGGATCTACATAAATGCTCAATCCAGAGCCCTGCTGCACGTTTATGAGAGAATATCGTGCGATTTACATAAGCATCTCCTCAATCTCTTTACATACAGAGCTGCACAGAGGATGCCAAATGTCGTTATATGTTGTCTGCACAGCTCTGAATGTCTGTAATCACAGGATATGCCTCGTTCTAACGGGCTGTAATGGGGTGATCAAGTGTCCATTCTCATTGTATGCTTTAGACGACTGTCTGCTGGCTGAACAAAGCAGCAGTCAAACTCATCGTGCTTGAATTTTTGCTGAAACTCCTTTACCTTATTTGGTGTTCCCGGGCAAAAATAAGCCGCTCTTTAAAAACAGATCGTTTTTTTCGCAGTCATCATGCAATATTATTAACAAATCTTGGATTTAATCTTGTTTCTATGTCTTTCAATTGCACTGCTTCTTGTGTGTGTGTGTGTGTGTGTGTGTGTGTGTTTGTTTTGGAACTAATTGGTAACAAGCTGTATTTATCTGAGCTTATGAACCTCAGTGTGTGAGTAAAAAAAAAAATTAGAAATGATTACTTAAAAAAAAACAACAACAAAAAAGGCACATGACGTCAATGAGACCTACGAAAAATCGAGTACTTGTTATCAACGTGGTATTACAAATAATACAAAAAAATATATAATATATGAGCATTTTATATGGCTGGCCATTTTTGAATGAATGAATGAATTGAATGTCACATTTTGAGAGGAAAAAGGAAAACCTCTCAGAGACAAAACAACATTATAGTGGATAGTATTAAAATAATAATGAAATAAAAGTGAAAAAAAGTTCCGGCACAGAAAGGCACAGTTATTGGCACCCCTACAAATACTTCTGAGTAAAATATCTCTGAAGTGTATTCCCATTCATATTGGCAATTTCGAGCACCCCAGGGTGATTATGAACATGAAATTATCCAGCCATGGCTTCCTGTTTCACAAAAATATAAATAGGAGGGAAAACAAAGCCTAAATTCCCTTAATCGTCCATCGCAATGAGAAAAATTTCTGATGTGCATCAAAAGATGATTGAGCTGCACTAATTAGTGAAGTGGCTTTAAGAAAAGAGCTAAAGCAGTAAAAATTACCATTTCCATCATCCAATCAACATAAAATGTTAGGAAACTGTCTGGAAGAGGACTCGTGTCTAAATCGTCCTAATACATGGTGAGAAGGAGAGTTTAGCAGCAAACACGCAGGTTTGGTGAACACAGGAATAAAAATTACCCTGTGTACAAGGATGTATTTTTGATGTTGTGGGCCTGTATTGTTTTTGCTGGAGATCCTCGACATCTTGCTTAGACACGTGGCGTTATGGATTCTATCAAATAGCAACAGATAAAACAATCAATAAGCGAGTGGCTCTGTTAGAAATCTTATAACGGGTCATGTTTGGATCTTCCAGCCGTGCAATAATCCAAACACAAACCTCGGAAACAACACAAAAATGGATCACAGACCACTAAAACAAGCTTCTGCTGGCCGATCCAGTCCTCTGACCTCAACCCTGTTGAAAATAAGTGAGGTGAAGTGAAGAGAAGAAGCACAAACATCTAAAGCGTCTGGAGTCTTACTGGATGAAGGAATGGTCTCTGACCTCATCAGACATTATATGAGAAAATTTAGAGCTGTTAAACTGGCAAATGCAGGTTTCAAAAAGTTGTGAATAAAAGGGTGCCAATAACTGAGCCTAATGTGCATTATTTCATAATTTCATTTTTATTAGACTACTCTTAATAATTTAGCACCGAGTGACATTTAACATGATAAAACCGAGCTTACTACAACATATTGTATTCTCCATTAAAGAGACCCGTCAAGCTGCGGCAGAATTTGGCCAAACTGAAGTATCTTAGAAGGCAGCATAAGGTCGCATCCTACCTTTTGGAAGGGCCTTTGAATTGGATGTGCGCCTTTCAGTGATGTCTAGGTAAGCAGCTTGCTTGGTTTTGAAGCAAAGCTAACATGGCATCAGAGCACTAAATTAAAAAAAAACAAGACTTTCCATAGAAGCGTGTCTTGTCACTTTTTGCATTAGTGTGTCACTGATGAGCACACCTAGATGCTCATAGGTACATGTCTAGCTAAATCCCACGTTTTGGCTCTGACCCCAAAATGAGCTTCAAATGCTGTATTACTTAAGTCCAGGACACAACACACTGGTTTTTCCATTACAAATGTAAAATGAAGACCGCCTAAACATCACACTGGCTCCAGTTTAAGCCGGTAGGGAAGGTCAATTTGTGATCAGAGACAGATGTTAATATCAGCGATAAACATGATCTAAGAACAATGGCCGCTTGATTGACCATCCATTCAATGGGAAACCCACCGTTCCGGCGGGTGGTAGGCAGACTGTGGCACAGTGCAGTACTCACGAGCCAAGAGCCCGTTCACTGGCAGGAGATGAGTGTTTGGCAGGAAGTAAAGGAGATGGTGGATGGTGTGTGTTAAGGGGGGCGGCACCTGCCAGCAGCCCATCACCTGGTGAGACTGACCAAGCGCATACCCGGTGTACAATCTCTCACACACACACACACACACACACACCTGCAGCCTTCAACGCTATTCTCAGTCTGACACAATGCACAGCGGACAAACACCAAGAATGCTTCATCAACACTATTCTGAGAAAGCGTTTCAGCCAAATAAGATCTAAAGTATTGTATAAGAGGAGAACCAGCAGACAAAAAAAATGAATGAATTAATTCTAAAGAAAAAAATACACATATACATATATTCACACACACATACAAAAAGAATGTACAAAAACTAAAAAGTTATAAATTATGACTATATTATGACTTTATAAAACAACAATTTTCTACAGAATTTTAATGTAGCAATAAAATATAGCAATATAAATATTTCACAATGTTTTAACTGCACTTTTGATCAAATATAGCCTATCTGGCAGTAGACTCATTTTCTTACAAGTTTTGCATTAATTGTATTTTTTTAATCTCTAGTTTCTTTTGTTAACAATAAATGTGTTACAAATTCATTTACTACAAATAAATTCTGACAGCAGATTAACGTGAGACAGTGAGTGCGTTATTGTCAATAACGTCAAAATGGCCAAATACCGACCAATTTATCAGCCTGGCTGACAAACTTAATTCATCAGTCTGGATAAACGCGAAGCGGTTTAACAGCTCCTCAACAGGTATCGTACCTGCTGAAGAAGCACAAGCAGTCTCTGAAAGGAGCCGATGGGAAGAGAGCTTATCCTCACGTTCCTCCTGTTCCCATCATCCAGCTCTGAAATCCCTCTCCTGCGGCTCTGATGAAGCCTGGGAAACAGATCCAGGCCACTTTTAGCAGCGAGCAGCCCTTCTGCAAATATCACAGCAGAATGGATAGTTTTGAAACCCAAGCTGGGCTCAGAAGAAAAGGGTTAGAGGGTCTTTATGGACCCCGAGAGAGGACCTGCCAAACGCAAAATGACAAAATGTGCCATCCGAGGCAGCGGCTCTTTGGCCGTCTCTGTACAGGGGGCTTGTTACTTCCCTGAAGCTTATGGTCATTTCAGCTCTTTAGCAAATACATCATCTGAGCAACAGGGCCAGCATCCCAGAGGCCCAAACAGCTGCACACAGACACGGCCGGGGCGCTGAGAGAGCGCAGCTAAGAGGTGACAGACACGATACTTGAGAAGAAGAGGCTGCTGAATGACATGTTAATGGAGATCTCAAATAGCAGCTACTAGAAGATCTACAGCGGAAGATTTTAGATGTCTCTTCAATCCTTCGCTGAAACAGACGTTTAAAAGTGCACTCAGTCATTTTATCCTCGTTAAAAAAATGTGTACATAAATGAATAGCGCTTTTGAAAAATGTTTAAAATGTCATAATCTCATAAGTGGCCTACTAAAAGCTGTTTTATTTCAAGTGTTGTGATCACATGGTCAAATACTAACTTTATCTCTATAACCTCTTTGTAATGAACTTAAATTAATATCGAATCAAACTCAAAACATACAATGATTATACATATGAATAATGAGTCGAATAAACTTCAAATATTAAATTAAAAAAACTTAAACTAAACACTAATTAGAAATATTGCTAGAATAATTTTTAGAATATTTTATTAGAAATAAACTGAAGAACAAAATTTAAACTAAAACCAATAAAACATAATAAACAAAAACTTAAATATCAATATTTAAAAAAAAACATAAAATTGACAATTACAAAAAATTATTATTATATTATTAATCACAATATAGCTGTTGTTATGTTATCATTGATGTTAACAATAAGAAGAAAGATGAAAAAAAACTAGTTTAATCAAGAGCAGTGAGCGATTCTGTCTTTTTTTAAACGTTTGATCAATATTCTATGTTAAGACCTCCTGTAATGCATAAATATAATGTAACCAGATTTTTCCCCAACCATTAACTAAACGTTCAAGGAAGACTTCGCAAATGTCAGTAAGCGTTTCATTTTACATCACAAAACCATTGCGCTGAAAATTATATTTGACTTGTTTGGGTTCATGTCTTTGTGAATTGAATATAAATACTCACAAAGCTGGAACGCAGTATTGTTGTTTCAACTTGAAATAACTTGTTACCACCTGAATTCTTAGTTGAGTCAACTTAAATTTTTTTTATTTAAGTGACAACTAAAATAATTTTGTTGACTAAACTAAAAATGTTTAGGCAGCATGGTAACAAGCTATTTCAAGTTGAAGCAACATTTCTACACCTTGTGATGAAAAGATGCAGCAGTGAGCAGAAGTGAGCAGAGAAAAGGTACTCCCTGGGATCGCTAGAAGAGGGCTTAATGAACTCATTTTTGTAAAAAAGCTCAAAATCCAACCAAAACTGAGATACTGCTCTGTAGCCCAAATTTAGACTGTGCTCATTACAACTCATTTTGCCAGCATAGGTCAAACAGAAAAAACAAAACATTTGGACTATAGACACATCAATGATCTAACAATTCCAGGTTTTCCGTGACCTAATCACATCATTAGGGGAAAAAATGCGATGGCCATCTTTGTTTGTTGAAAGGTTATATCGCACCGAAGCAAATTCAACCACTTGTTCAGTAGAAACCCTTCTGAAGCTGAAGATTCACAGCTCTCCAGGCCCAGCATTTTGGTGGAAATAAGGTAACTGAAAGGGAGCTGGTGGTATATGCCAACAGCAATTTCGCATGCCATTATTCTTGTCACCGACAGAAAATGTGCGGTTTCATCTTCTGTGCGCCCACCACCTCGAACACAGTGTTAAAAAGTATTAAAAACAAGCTCCGAGTGCTGCAAATACGATAGAAGTTTGATAGAAGCCCCAACCCGACATGCTGGCAAGAGCTGATGGGATCAGCGGGAGCCCAGGGCCTCCCTAAAGCATTTACATGATTTACAGTACTCCGAGTGGCTGTGAACCTGCAGGAAACAGGCCTGTTGGAATGAGAAGCGAGATCAGGAGATCTGCACCACTAGAGGGCTTCCTCCAGGCTTTCACCGAGGCTGGGAATATGGGGAAGTGTACTTTAACACACACTTACCATTCATTTTACGGCCTGCAGGCTCTCATCTCTACAGGAGGCACCTGTGATGAGAGCAAACAGCGCTTTAAAGAGCAAGCACACCGTCATCTAACCAAATCGTATGACTCCTGGATTTCACAGATGTGTGATTTAGTGCCGGTAGCCAGAGGCAAACCACGACATATGAGAGAATAAAAGAACAGATTTAATTAACAAAAACAAATACGTCGTCCCTCCAGCAAGCATTAAGATTCATGTACAACTCTTTCTAATCTACAAGTGCCTCAGGAATAGGGTTAGCATCAAATATGTGCTATTCTTGAGAGGTTAAACACATCAAAATTAATTTGGATAGTTTGAAGTTAAAATTGGTTAAAAACTGCACTTTGCATTTATATAAAGGTCAGTTTTATCTATTTGGAATTAAAACGGTCATCCCAAACAAAAAGGGTTAACATAACTTGAGTCAGCAACGAAATAAATGCATACATAAAAACAACCAATCTGACATATGCACATATTTCTGTTGTCCTAACGATTATTCCACCAGAGATATTCAATAATGTACGAACGCTGTGTCCACCAACCTCGCTTTTTCCAAATGATGGGGGTAACGTCCTGTTTATCAAAAGTCGGCGCAAGGATATAAACATTACGTCAGCCTGCAAAACTGTTTAAAGCACCGCTGACAAGATATTCCCACTGTCATTCTTCACAAGTGGGCTGACCAACAGCGGACGTCCCAGTGGGACTGGAGTGTTTTCCTTGAGGTGCCCCTAGAGGAAGTGATGACATCGACTCCCTGAATTACGAGACTGTTAATAGATCAGGTTAATGCAGCAGTGCTCTTGTTAAGTCCCTCATCCTCGAGAGAGGAAAACAACATGGGTAAACAAGCATTTCACCCAGAAAATGAGTTAGTAGTAGATTTGAATTTGATATAGTTAATTATATATATTTGTACATTTTATTATACAAAAATGTACATGTAAACACACACACACACATATATACATACATATATATACATATATATATATATATATATATATATACATATATATATATATATATACATATATATATATATATATATATATATATATATATATATATATATATATATATATATATATATATATATATATATATATATATATATATATATATATATATATATATATATATATATATATATATATATATATATATATATATATATATATATATATATATATATATATATATATATATATATATATATACATATACATATATATATATATATATATATATATATATATATATATATATATATATATATATATATATATATATATATATATATATATATATATATATATATATATATATATATATATATATATATATATATATATATATATATATATATATATATATATATATATATATATATATATATATATATATATATATATATATATATATATATATATATATATATATATATATATATATATATATATATATATATATATATATATATATATATATATATATATATATATATATATATATATATATATATATATATATATATATATATATATATATATATATACATATATATATATATATATATATATATATATATATATATATATATATATATATATATATATATATATATATATATATATATATATATATATATATATATATATATATATACATATATATATATATATATATATATACATATATATATATATACATATACATATATATATATATATATATATATATATACATATACATATATATATATATATATATACATATATATATATATATATATATATATATATATATATATATATATATATATATATATATATATATATATATATATATATATATATATATATATATATATATATATATATATATATATATATATATATATATATATATATATATATATATATATATATATATATATATATATATATATATATATATATATATATATATATATATATATATATACATATATATATATATATATATATATATATATATATATATATATATATATATATATATATATATATATATATATATATATATATATATATATATATATATATACATATATATATATATATATATATATATATATATATATACATATATATATATATATATATATATATATATATATATATATATATATATATATATATATATATATATATATTCTGTATTTTATTTATATTTTATTTTCTATTTAATGTTACCATTTAAATTTTATTTAATATTATTTTATTTTATCCCGTTTTATCATCGCACGGGACAAAAACCACTGAATGTCTGTAGCACAACCGGTAGAGTACAAGTTACGCCAAAGTTTAATATTTGTGGTTAGAGGTTCGTTCAGATCACTAACCCCAAGTATGAGCAATAGCATTACCGAAGCTTGCCAAGCACCACTAATAAGCATTTTCAGCGTTCTTCCTGCAACAAAAGCCCAACGAAATCAGTAACAAACACCCTGAGCCAGCGAGGAGAACAAGATCAAACAAACACTGCAAAGCTTTAATAAGTGCGTGCTAATCAAAGACGGTCCTCTAATAATAACTTTTTACTGGTAGGTACGTCTTGAATTCGTTACTGGAAGAAGACAATGCGCCTTATGAGGAATTGGGAAGCGATATCAAGCATAAGTCACACAAAATAATGTTCTATAAAAAGCATTTTTTTGGCACTTAGTAGGATTGAGAACTGATCGAGAGAAATAGAAAGACACAGCTTCAGAGAATAATGGAAATTAAAATTAATTAAAACTTTTTTTGCTATTTTTTTTTGAGTATCAACTACATGGTTTGTGTAAAGCATGCAGTAATTCTATGTACAAGCAACTTTAAAGCAAGACTACATATTTTTGCATTCACAAGAAGCAAATCTTCTATAAAATCACTATTTTGTATTGGACGTCAAGCATTCTACAGAATTTTTTTAAAAACATTCTAAAGCCAATTAAACATTTCGCAAAAGTTCCAAGCGGTTATCGAAAACTAAACTCCACTGGATCTCCACTAAACTGGATCCAGCTTGGAATAAAAGAGCGTTCTTTACTGACAATATATTTTTGAGGACCAACCCAGTAGTCAACATGACCCCAGGTTCCACGACTAATACCCAAAAAAATAAAAAAAAATTGGGTTCTTACCTAGTTTGTCATGGTAAACTCCAGAAATGAACATAATTTATGCTTTTTAAAGCCTGAACATCAGCAAAAACATTGTCCCTGGAAGTTCGAGTAAGAATAGTTTGCAAAACCATGACAAAAAGGTATTATTAATGTATTTTATGTTGTAGTATAACACAATGAAAGTATCTTGTGTTAAACACAGACCTTATTTCAGAAATGTAAACAACATATTAGAACCCGTTAAAAAAAAAAAACGACTTTAATAAGATGGAACTGCAAGATGGAATCACATTTTGGTTTTTTGTCCTACAAAAATACAGTGTATACAGTAATCCCTGCAGCACCCTATTTGATTTATCACTGCTTGATTTCCAACTGACCTGGCTTTTCATGCACCCTCAAAACACATTTTACACATTCCAATCCATCAAACACTCCAGAGCCAGAGCTTTCTCAAAAACCATAAAAAGGCTAAAAAAGGATAACCAGAAAAGAACGAGCAAAAGTCGGACAACTCTGCACAAGTCTGACCCTTTCAACCACGGATTTGAGGTTCTCATCCATGAATATTGTGAAAGCTCACGCTGATCCTGTCCAAAGGCAGTCTGCTGCTCTCCTGACTGTGCTCTGATTGAAACGTCCAAGAAACTGAGCCTGCTCCTACCGTCTACATCTTTCACTCCAGCAGTGAAATTGTAGGTTTGTCCCAGGAGGAAGATGAAACCGTCGAGAAAGCAGCTGAGAAGACAAGTGAAACAAAATCAAGAGGGTACACATGCTGTTTTTAAATCTCCTTTCACAAAATGATAAAAGCACAGATTGCAAGTACACGTCATAAAGCAAATTCATCAAGCAAGATCCACTCATCAATGCTTTTGCCCCGGGCCTTGACTAAGCCTGGGACGGATGTCTATAATTCTGGATGTGTCCTGCATGCAGATCTCATTGTTAAACACGAATCCCGCAGAGAGGGATTCGGTTTCCCAGCATCGGGGTAACAACATATAGGCTATAGTATTTGCACACTGGAACCTTAAGTGATCCCGCTTTATATTAAGCGTCCCTAATACCCGTTTACTTGCATGGTAACTAGCTAGCTACGTAGCATGTAACACTGTTACACGGTATCTACAGCTCTAATGTTTGCGTAACTACACGCATGTAACAACCCACTGAATGGTGTGTGTAATCACAAATGTGTAACAGAAAATTAGTAACAACACTTTTTGGTAACAAGACTAACAGCGCTTTATGGTAAAGAAAGTGTTACACTTTATATTAAGTAAACAATTCCTATGGATTTTTTTACTCAGGTGTTACACAGCAGTGGTCAGCGGTGGTTAGGCTTTACATATTATATTAAGCGGACTGTTCCTGAGAAGATACCATGCAAGTACACTAGTATTACAGTGGTGCACCACCTCCTCCAACTCATCCCACTTAACATATCCCTAACACCCTGGATCCCATGTCCACCACCTGGATCACACTCATACATATTGTTGTAACAAAAGCGTAGTTATATAATACCTGTTACACGAGTACTTGTTGTTACCAATGTCTTGTTACACATTTGTACTTGTACTGTTTTGAGGGCTGTTACATATGTTTAGTTGCAGTTGTAGATACTATTACACTATGATTACATACTACGTAGACATCTAGTTCCCATGCAAATACACAGGTCTCAGGGCCACTTAATATAAAGCGGAAGCCATTATTTCAACCAAAACAAAAGGGTTCAAATCATTTACTCAGTCATTCTCAACATTTATGGATTTCTTTCATCTGCGATGCTTTTAGAAAACACAGCTCTTGTCATTTTTGTCGGCCCAAGTCAAATATTTTCAGAAACCCACCACTTCCCCAGCTCCACCCGTAAAGATCTGGTACAGGGCGATTTTATTATATATGGGGGTATTTCATACACGTTTCTTTTCTTTGATTCAACTAATCCAGTTCACAAAAAAAAAATGCCTGAATGGTTTATACACAATCAAAGTGATTGATAAAATGATCAGCATTACGGTAATAAGGGTTTTGGGGAAAATTAACTTGATCATTAAATTAAATGGTAAGAAATTTTAAGCTCAAGATCATTTCAGTATGTGAGCATGTAATTCACAAAAACCTGTCTGAATGAACCATTCACAAATTCACTGTCTCGGTGATCCTGTTACAGTGGTTAGCAGCTCACATCAAACGAAGAAGATGAATAACCTTTCTATGGGAATATATGGTGTCCACCGTCATCCTGGCGTTCCTAATAGGCTGTTTATATAAAACATCACAGGTGGTAGCACATGGCTGCCATGTGTGTGTGTGTGTGTATGTGTGTGTAGTGTGAAAGAGGACATCATGTTTTCAGTAGGACGGTCCACCTCTGTGTGTGACAAACAGGATGGATGAGTCAGATGCTTCAATCGCTCACCCCTTCCTGTCCTTTTGAACACGCTGTTAAACTCTGAGAGACACCAATAAGGCACACAGGTGTTCACAGCACCCAAAATTAACCACGGTGAAATTACAAACTGTACCGTCTGAAATATTGTTTACCTAAACAAAACATCCATATAATTTCTCATAAAAAAAGGCTGCATTTATTTGATCAAAAATACAGTAAAGCAGCACTATTTATAAAAATGTTTTTAAAAAAACATTCTGCTTGTGAATTTTCAGCATCATTACTCCAGTCTTCAGTGTCACACGATCAATTAGAAATCATTCTAATATGTTGTATTTACTCCCCCCAAAAATATTATCATCAATGCTGATAATAAACTTTTTATTCAGGATTCTGATTAATAGGAAATTCAAAAGATCAGCATTTATGTGAAACGAAAATACTTTAAGTTTGTCAATTTTGATTCATTTAATGAGTACTTGCTAAATAAAAGTATTAATGTATTAATAAAAATATATAATAATAATAATAATAATAATAATAATAATAATAATAATGACCACTATTTTTATTTCTCTATTTTGAAAAATAGAAGTTATAATATTGATCATTTAAATTATCTGTCTTATATTTCCATAATAGTATATTATATATATATTATATATATATATAATATATATATATATATATATATATATATATATATATATATATATATATATATATATATATATATATATATATATATATATATATCTCATCATGGTAGGTAGTATTTGTTGTACTTGAGCTTTTCATGCCTTTTGATTTTGACTGTGACCTGAAACTAGCTGAGATAAATCATGAAAACATGCGTGTCGAAGAGAGACACCAAACGTATCAGATCTAATATAAAGAGGCAGTATGGTGCTCAGTCAGACATGCTTACAAGCTCTGTTCATCTATCCATCTATATCAAATTTCCATCAGAAACGGGTATTTCCAAGTATCAGGGTATCCTCCGGTAGTCAGACTTTTTCTGAACATATTTTCTTGAGATTGACCCATACATCAGTGCTGCGTAGCTCCTCCTCGGGGCTGTTAGGCCTCTGCCAGTGGGGCTTTCTCAGCTGAAGGCCTCTCACTGGACCCAATCAACCATCTGCCCTCTAATCAAAGCGCTGATTAAAAGATCCAGCACTCAGCTATGTCATCCAGACAATTAACGCCAATCTCGCAATATGCATTTCTCTGTATTCTGCCATAGATCCGAGCCGGGGCGCATCACACGGGGCATGTAATGCTCTGCGTGCCGCCTCAGGGACACACCGTGAGATAATGGCATGAGCCTGGGTGAATAACCCTGACAGTCGCCCTGATGAGAGCCAACAATCCTGTACTAATTGCTAAATGTCTAAAGAGGCAGATGTAATGGCAGGATGAGAGCAATTACAGAATAACAGAGTGCCTGGAAAATAAAGCACAGCTAAGTAAGTCTGTGTGACTTTTCCGTGACTTTTCCAGTTAGTTGTGATGTCTGGATGAGGATTTTTTTGTATTATTATTTTACAGAGATTGCACTCTCTAAGAGCAACTTCTCATCAATGAAATATTTTAGAGCGCACTGGTAGGTCACGACCCGAAAATGGATCGCTGACAGCAAGACTAAAACAATGCAAATTGTGAATTATAAAATGCAACTAAGCATTTAATTGTATGCAGCTAAGAATAAATTAGCCAAAATATGGCATAACTTGTAAAAGAGAAAAGAAAATGGTTACAGTATATTTTGCTTTTAATAGCAATAGGATTTGCATCTCCAAAAATGTACTTAAATAAAAATGTGAAAATATTTAATGAAAAATACAATTAATTGTTTAAAGATTATTTACATTAAATATGTATAAATATATAATCTCTATAATGTAAAAATGATAAAAAAACTGCAAGACTAGTTATGCAGTGGAGTTTTTAGTAACTTAAAATATATATAATATAATATATAATAATATAATAATTAAAACACACACACTGTGATATACTGTGATATACTGTGATATATATATATATATATATATATATATATATATATATATATATATATATATATATATATATATATATATATATATATATATCTCACAGTTACTTTTTCCATTAACCAAAGCAAAATGAATTACTTAATTTTGAAAAACTAAATGTGCTATACTAGAAATGCACTTAATCTAACTTAGTTGATTAAACAAAAAAATGGATATATAATAATTACTAAAAAATAAAATTAATTATAGATTAGATACATATTAGGTATATAATACATATCACATGTTTTTTTTCTATTACATTTAAACCTAAGACTATATTGATATAAGACCAGAAATGGCATGCAGTGGATGTCTGTAAACGTTTGGGTCATTCGTCTGGGTCCCCACAGCCTCAGGTGCCCTTGTCAATTCATGCTCCAGATCTTCTAAGAATAACACACATGCCCAGTCATGCAGCACAAACAAGACAGACCTGACATATCATGGCTGACCTGATGTCACATCCTCTCCACAGTGTCTGTAGACAAAAAATACACCATTACCAACGAATGCATTAAATTTTGACTTTAAACGGTCTCTGCTGGCACTAAACTACAAAAAGCACTAAAAACACATCAAAGACTTCAAAAAAGCTCCCCTAGTCCAACATATTCATGCTGCAATTGCCCCAAATCCCACAGTTCCACAAATTTCCATTAATAACCGGCCGATCAGCTCATGGGAAATCACGTGGGCCCTAAAATTAACTCATTAGAAACGGCACGCTCCTGTTTCAGCCCGCGCTTCAGTCTGTACAGCAAAACATCCCGAGGGACTGCGACGCTCGTCTTTCAGCGGCACACATTCACTCATCCAAAACTTCTGCTGCTCCGGAAAATTCTAATTCAATTTTGCCACATAAAATATTTGACAACACGAAAAGGAGATACGTGCTTCTTTTTGTAAAATGTGTAAAATCGGCATCTGAAGAGATAAAAGGCCAATCAACTATCCTTATATATCTCTAATAACAATAAAGACCACCATCATCATCTCATCTAGAACAAAAGACAATACAAATCCAACTGTAATATGCCATTAGAGTGTCTGCCATCGGGTGAAGGTAATATTCATTGCTGAATATGGAAGCTTATGAACTCTTGAAGAGAAAGAGCATGCATTATGAATGAGGGATCACCAGCCTGATGGATTCAGATCAGGAGTACCTGGAAATGTCCTACCAGAGGCTGTAAAGAATTCTGAAAGCGTGCAACAGGATGGTGAGGGAACGGCTGGCATGCAGCCTCTTTATCGATGTGAAGCTTTTAAAGTCCAATTGAACTGCCAGTAAAAATGAATAGATCTTTAAATAATGCTCTGGAGGGTGGCGATGCAAAATCTGGAGAGCCATCCAGGAAAAAGAGAGACAGGCAGCCTCTCCCCGTTCTTCTCATTTTATTTTGACAGATACAAAGGGAGACGAAACACTGGAAACATCAACGCTAATGTACTACTTTCACCCCTCGAGGAGCCTGAAAGCTTTTAAAAGACACACTTTCCCAAGCGAGAAAAAGTAGCACGGTAGAAAACAAAGAGGAGCGTTCGGAGAGCTGACAGAGGTGAAACGTTGTACAATAAAGCAGCACATTCCAGCTAATTACCAGATATTAGCCAATTCTTACATGTGGGTACCTCTGACGTCAAAACTGTACCTTCCCAGACTCTCTTTTTCCTCCCAGCCTTTTGCATAACGCTGCTTTTGGCAGCCGGTTCAGGTCATGAGATAACAGGCAAAACAGGACCTGCCTCGCTCTCGCACACTACTCTCCAAACGACACACACACACACACACACCAAAAGATGCATATAGATTGCAAAGACTTATGTAAATGCACAGAGCTGAGAGAAATGCATTTACACAAGAATCGAAACTGGGAAACACTGATTGTTCAGACACTCAAAAATGTGCAATTGCAAAAATACAATGCACTCAAAGAGGGTTTTAAGATTGTAATCAGATACAATAATACGTCACCAGCTCTGCAAATAGGGGTGGGTGGCATTTGACAACAGTTTAGTGCATAACATAAAGAAAAAAGGCAAAACGAACAAATGAACATTACAAAATAAGACGTATACGTAGCGAATAAATAAACCCCAATTTGAATTGCACTCCTTAGAAAGAACCTTTTCCTTGTCTTAACTTGTTTGGGACATGTCCTGTTCTGTATTTTTACATTACTCCCTTTGCTTTGTTGTAAATAACTTAAAACAGCCCTGCCTGACAGTCGACTAGAACAAAACATAATTACGATAAAGCTGAATTTCTACTGGTCATTTTACAATTACTTAATATGTATCTTTATGCTAGACAAGCCCACTGAAGACATACAATAAAATAAAAAAAAAACGCCTTTTATTTTTTCTCTATTCTGTTTTGAAAGCAAGATTAATACCTTATATACACAACAGTAAAAAAAAAATGGAAAAGTATTAGTAAAAAGGGTGTATGTGCAAGCCATAAAATCTTTTTTGATATGTTGGCATATCAATACTGAATCTTACAAATATAATATAACAAATCAAAATTTGTCAGAAACAAATTCTTGCAAAGGGTTTTATTTCATTTTATTTTTTTCTCCAAGGACCTTTTACATTCTTGAGTGAACGATCACTTTCTTACATTGACTACACAGTCAATAAACCAATCAATGTTTTGCACATTCCTCCATAATATTTCAATTGTGTGATACTGGAGGGTTTCTTGCATAGTTTGCCAGTGAAATGATTTGATCAAACTGAGTTTTACATTCATTGAAATAATACATTTTAAATACGCCTCTAAATCTCTTTCCAGTCTCAAACCTCAACAACCTTTCTTCCCGGGGGTCTTAGCATGACAGGACCAAATACTTTAAGTTTAAAACCAAACTAGACCTGTTTATTATTCCTTCTCGATAATATTCGGCTAATTTGGATCTAAATCTACCAATTTAGGCATAGTAGCGAGTATACAAACTTTTTCCTCAAGCAAAATGGACTTTATTTACTTAAGCTACAAATATCAAGGATTATTAAATGTTGAATCAAATTGCAATTGAAATACCAATCCTAAACTATATGGTGAATGTACCGTACCATAATTATCAACCATCAGCTCACGTTCACGTTGTTTACCTTCATGAAGCACGTGTAACAAGTAGCTGCTCCGGTTCTGAGTAGGCTGTGACGAAGGCGGAGAGCTTTAGCAAGAAGCCCACCTTAAGTCTGTTTGTTCTGCATTTCCACATTTGTGGCATAAACGGGTCCAGAAGGGTTTTTGGTTAAGCCTACGATGAGCTCATGAAATCTGGATCCCATCTGACAACCGAAGCCCCTCCAGTTGCATCTAATCTGGGCAGAAGCAAACGTCTACGCCGTGACAACAATGATCGCAGATGTGCGCGGCTCTGACCCTATAGCAGCTGGATTAATGTTCAGAGCGTTTGACCCAGGCCATCTCCGCTCGCAGCAGGAAGGATGAACCTTCACTCGTAACACCAACATGTTTGGCTTGTTTAACAGCCTGGCCGTTTCCTTTCCCAGCGCTATGGGCGAGCGTTAATGAAGTTTCGCTGTAGAACAACAGAAGCAATTCAGGATGGAGGGGCGACGCGGCCAGCCTGCCTCTTTCCAAAGCTCTTCCTACGCGCACCACTCAGCTCCATGGCAACTCGCAGCGAGAGGGCCGGCGTGTTACAATACGGGACTCTCACTTCCTGTCATAAAAGCCTCAGCGCTCTTTTTTTTTTCGTGATCCTTTGTGAAACAATAACAGGCCTGTTTTGGTTTCCACACGCATCGTTCGGGGTTGAGTCTCATCTGAAGCTCCACCGCAAGGAGGTGAGAAAACGACAGTGGAAAGATAACCTTTACTCCACAACGGTTAGGAAACGAAAATGAGAAACTACCTTCAAAGCTCCCAGCAGGCCTCAGAATCTAAAGGCACTTTCACAAGTTGACTCGTGTCAACTTGCTCAATGGAGCGAAGTCCTCAAAAGACTTTGACATTGACCTTTTGAAATGCAGTAGATAGTAATAGGACTATTCGAATTGTGAATTCAGTGTGGCTTTGCGATGACGGATTAAGGTCTGTGACTGTAGGTTTGTGATATTCAAGCAATTTTGCATGGCCAATAATTAATCATTTTAGAAATGTAGGTCTATTTAGATATCCAGCAATCTGTACGACTATGCTAAAATAACATTATATTCTGTAAATTCACTCCTTCTTTCTTTGCGTAAAAATTTGAGTGTTGTTATGAAAATCTAGCTTGTACTGTAAACCAACTAAATCTATAAAATCTAAAAGCTGTAAACCAACTAAATCTATATCTAAAAGACAGAAACATCAGTTGTCACTGCATGCCTTGGAAAGATGGTTTTATTAAAATCCAGAAAAATCCAGAAAAAAAGAAATGCAATAAAATGGGGATTGAGAGATGTGCAAACTTTCCTTGAAAGCCTCATGGATCATACTGTATTTTGATACATTTTAGCATGATTTTTCGAAAAAGTTATTATTATTATTTGTAAATCACGTTGCTCGGCTTAAATACACTAGCCTACTAACAATATAAAAGCTAATTAAAAATGTGTACAAATTTCACAAAAGAAACATGAACCACAACCTAAAGGTGCGATTCTTTTTTTCAGAGAGGTTGTGATCATGTTGATAATCCAGAGACCTTAGAAACCTGTAAATCAAGACTCTACTTTATAGAGTTAAACAAGGCTTTGTCAAGCCAACACTGAAAGTTCTGACAAACTCTGCTCGTCTAGTTCTCATGAATTTCAATTCAACATTTAAATTCAAACTGCATTCTTGCACCTTGTTTGCTACCTCAAATAAGATTTTCATTTAAAGGCGCACAGCACTAGTGTCATCCAGTGAATAGTTGGTATAGCTCACCTGTAACTTTAATTTGCAAGCAATTGTAAGTTGGAGTATTTTAGAAATTCCATATAAGCACTTGAAGAGTGCAGAATAACATCCTTTCTAAAAGTGGTGCCCTTATGAGGAAATATATGCATGGACCTTTGATCGAGACTGAGCCATCACCCAGAATCACATCTGCACTTCAGTCATTGGCTGGTCAAATCTGGCTGGTTTATGATATTTTATAAGCTTTTATAAGAGCCACAGACCACCTCAGCCACTCCTCAAGCCCTTACCTTCACTACAACAAAGCAGACTTCAAAAACGACACTCAAAATGGCCATGGACGTAAATTAACGTTTATTTCACTTCTTAGGATTTAAATGTACATAAAATTGCCCACATAAATCAGTAACGTTTATACAAGTGTGCTCGGTTTTGATAAATGATTTCAATTTTACTCAACTTCCTGAAAGCCAGCATCCGGAATATAATCATTAGAAACATACTATTAGCATTGTTCATTTAAACAAACTACTAAACCTAAGTATTAAACTTGGACATGTACCCCATTCCAAACTGTTAGGGCTATGAAAATACTGGCCCAGAAGGAAAACACCACAGAAACCGCCTAAACGCCCAAAACCTGCCTAGTGCGGCACAGCATCCCAGAAACCAAATGATAATTTTTGTATAAACGCGATAGCTGTGAGCATTGCTCACACGTTCTTTGGAAAACTAAAACAGAGTTAAAAATGAACACATTCAAATCTATTTCAAATTCAATTCTGGCTCGCGCCACTTTTCCATCCAGCCCTTCCCCCACAATTTCCAGTCTTTGCTCTGCTTTTGCTGAATTAAAGTGGCAGAGGCTCCCCAAAACGCAAATGTAATAGCACTGTCACTATAGGTTATATGACAAGCAAGAGATACCCATTACTTTCATCACAGCGATGTTTTAATTATAAGTTCGGCTTTCTTAAATAGTCCCACCCCATACTGCGAGGAACTAAAACCAGCAATTAGGAAGCCTGTGGATGACAGGTAGTGCTGCTAAGAATGCAGGGGGTGAATTCATATGAAGGACCTCATGCATACAATTATAAGATCAGAGCAACATTTCAAAGGAAATATTGAAATAAAATGTCACTGCTCTACTTTTATGCCTCTGACCTACTGCGCAAAGCACTTGGGTGAGTTGGTTTGGTTAAACATTAGGGCTAAATATAACAACGACATTTGTACGATCTCAATAGTAAAATGTATTTTCCCTGACTGTACACCAGTGATTCTTTCCAGATTTTGAATAGAATATAAATTATGCTTGAATTAACACTTGCTGTAAAAAAAACTATTTAACCTGACCATTTAAACTTAATCAACTTAAAGATGTATTAAAGTAGTACATTTTATATATTTTAAATAATATAAGAATTCTAAACAATCACATCAACAATAATAATAATGCTTATTAGTATTATTTTTATTATTACTATCATCATCATCATCACATTTAACTGCACTGACATCAAGCTTAATAATGCCACTAGGTGTTTAATTTAACAAATTAATTGAAACGGCAGTGATCTAAACTGAGCTGAATAATGATGTATAAACAAACTTGTATAAACCATTAATGTATCTTCAGTAAAGCTGCTTTAAGGCTGAAACTGAATTATTCATAATTGGTTAATTTTACAACATTAATAGGCAAGGCAAGTTTATGTAGCACATTTCACGCACAATGGCAATGGTAAAAGGAATTAAAATAATCATACAAACTTTGTTCAATCCGTATTGTAACGGTTCAAAATCAAAATTAACCACACTTAAGTGCATTTCAATCTCAACCGTTCTTTAAAGCCTCAGGGATAAATTTTCATACAGTACTGACATACAGTAGCCTCTTTATGACAGAATAGGCATCGCTTTCGCAAATGTTTAGGCTCATGGGTCTCTAATTAGAGTAATGATCGCAGTAGTGCCGCAGAAGTGAATGGGCATCAAACTGACGTGTTTCGTTGCGTGATTAAAAGCTTGTTTGTTTATAGTAAACTGCACAAAGGCAATGGCTTCAATTGACACATGCCAATGAGGGCATTCGCAGGACCCGCTTCTCCCTTACTCTCTCAACTCATTCTCCAAAGCAAATCGTTTGAAGAACTAAAGCTTGTAGTAGCGCTGGCAGCTGGTCAATACCGCCGCTGTTGCGTGGGAGGGCCGTTCTCGCTCCTTCAGGCCTGGCCCTGTTTCCCACAATCCTGTTCTGCTTTGGGTAGGAGATTGTGACCTAAAGGTCACCTAACCCAGGAGCCCAAACATCAGAAGTTTGATTGCATGAGAGAAGAACAATGGTGTGTAAAGACGCTGAATCTATACGGTCCTTTCAGAAGAGTGCTGACGCTGTAATGAGCGCATTCATGCTTGAAATGCGTTCAGCCTGAATGGAGCAGAATCAGTATGAGGGAGGGATCCAAAGAAGATGGAAAACAAGCGAACACAGTTAAAGGTGAAGTGGGGCGTTTTAAATAATTACTGTTTTTGGAAGTTCCAAACAATCCCACCGTCCCTGAACAGACAGTCACATTCAAAACTCAAGGTCGAGTTAACCATCTTATGCAGCCCAGACTGGTGGCTATATAATACAATACTGTACTATGACAAAATGTACTTCAAAATTCACATTTTACAGAAAAACAACAGTTTAGCTTGGAGTGAAAAATATTATTATTAGAAGATTTTTACATTTTCTGAGCAAAACAACACAGTGATGAGGAGTTGTCGGTTGCCAAGGTGTTGCTAAGCAGTTGCTAGGGTGTTCTGACTGGGTTTTGACATCTAAGGAGTTCTGAGTTTTTCATAGCATGCTGCTGAAGCAGTGGCATGTAACTACAATTAGGGTGATCTGGGTGGTTAGTAAGATGTTACTAAGATATGGTAAGTGGTTGCCAAAGCGTTGCTAAGGAGTTCGGAAAGTTTAATGGTTTGTTGATAAAGCATGTTATTACAGCTAGGGCTGCAAGGATGTTACTAAGGAACAGGGTAAGCAAGGCTTTAAAAGCATTGATATGTGGTTGCTAAGGTGTTCTGACTGATTTTAAGCAGGTTTTTGTATGTTGCTAAAGACTCTATGCATTGGAGTTCTGAATGTTTACTAAAGCTGTGGCATATTATGTTACTAAGATAATGTGTGTGGTTGTCAAGGCATTGCTATGCAGTTGCTGAGGTATTCTGAATGGTTTTGGGTAGATTTCTGTATGTTCCTATGGCGTTTTCTTCTTGTACAACATGTTAAAGCGGTGGTTTTTTGTGGTTGTTACTAAGATGTTACTAAGGAACTGTGGGTGGTTGTTGTCAAGCATCGTTATGTGGTTGTAAAGATATTTGAAGTGGGTTGTAACGTCTGAACATTGCTAAGTATTTTAGTATGATTTTATAGTATGTTTTAAAAGTTGTGACATGTCAGATTGTTTTGTGAGCGGTTGTCAAGGTGTTGCTATGTGGTTTTAAGGCGTTCTGACAGGTTGCTGTGAGTTCCTGAAGAGTTTTGAGAATGTATAATGTGCTGGATTTTAGGACTTGGACTGGATTTTAATATGTATTTTCACATTTCTTAGACCTTCTGAGCATTTTATATATATATATATAATTTTACTTGAAGTACACACCAGTTAAAGACAAGTGAAAAATATGACAAAATACACAATTATTAATATCTCACGTAGGGATCCTTGTTAAAATGTTACTTATTACTTATTTTTGTCTGTTTATCATTCATCGGGTGATATGATCTATCATTCATCCCTAGTACAAACTGTTTAAGATGAGTTACATCAACATTCAACGTTTTAATAATATTTTTAAAACCCCTCAGTATTAACAAAAGTACCAGTAATGCTCAACTTAGCAAATCGCTCTATCAACATATGTCCTTCATTTCCAAACACTAACACTATTCATGTCACTCAACACCACTAAAGACTGACATCAATCTCAGATTTGGGATTGGAGACACTGACATACCATCCCTCCCTTTGCGTGATCTGGTCTCTCTGTCCTGAGATTATCGTGCTGACCACTGCCACGTCTGACGTCAGGCAGGATAAAAAGAGGGGGACGATTGCGCACAAAACAATGTAATAATCTGGGATGACGCTTTTACATTAGTCCTTACATTTTTTTTATGCTGCATTATTTTGTTAGATTACTGTACCTCAAATCCTCAGAGCACTTAAAACTATGATGGATATGGAGGCATCAGGCGTAAATTGGAACAATTCTTCTTGCATCATACAAGAGAACTAGATTTAAGGCAGAAACAACGTCAGAATGGGACAAATGCTAAAATTATTAGAACAACACAAGGCAAAAGTGTAGACATGCTTTCCCATGACCTCCAAAATAACCTCCAAAAGTAAAAAAATAAAGTATCCATGCATTTTCATATGTATTTATATATTTTAATATAACCTGTACAACAAATGTCAATACAGTTTAAAAAACCTCTGAGGATGCACCTCTTGAAGTAAGGTATGAAGTAGGTCCAGATTAAGCAGAATTGTATTTTAGAAGTTCAAATAAGTGTGATTTGATTTGTTTCTAATTTTGGTGTTATTTCAAAGTTCCAAGGACTTTACTATTATTTTAAATGCGGAACAGAGCAGGTGAGTTCGCACTTTTGTCTGGTAGCGATTCTTCTGCATGTATCCTCTGGTCTTTGTGCTAAAGTGGATATTTTATGGGACAATGTTGGACCTTGTATCCTCAATAGGTACTAAACTGCATATAAAAGTCATAAGGAGAAACCTGCCTCGGATTTTCATTCTTCTGTTGCAAACCTCTGGAAGAATATCAGGTCTGCTCTGTTCCACATAATAAAAACAAATGGTGGAAGTATGCCTCCAGAAGACATGAAAATAAAAGCATGCGTCATGCAGACCAGTTTTATGACACTTTTATGGTGCTTTCTGTCGTTTTTAAAGCTTTACAGCTCCAGGTCAACATTCACTTTCATTGCATAGAAAGAAACAGCGTCAATATTGTTCTAAACATCTCTTCTAGACGGCCAAAAAAAAGTTTGGAATGAAACAAACATTAATAAACAGCATATTTTGGTTTGGACTAGACTAAAGGTAAACCTTTGGGAAACCATTTAAGTAGTAAGTGCTTTATATCTGTAAAGCGAAACACAGAGGGAAATGACTCCCAGCATTCAAAGCTATGTGCGAGACTGTAAGCGCTTGCGTGTCGGCTGGCTGTTCTCTCTCCTCAGGTGGTCCAGTCTCCATCACGTTTAATTAGATGTGCTGCTTGGGATGCTGACAGGAAAGAGCGTTCTCTCGAAGAAAAGTTCATTTAATACCATCACATCTGAGAGGGTGGGACCGAGTCCCTGGATAGGACAGCTTCTAATTAAAGCAGATTTGTGAATCAGATGAGACTCAAGATCCCAACTTCCAAGTGACACCTCTGACACAAACGTTATTCGGACCCTCCGAGATGTCTGTATGGTTTGAAGGAAAATGTTTAATGAGTGTTTAAATATATTTTGCATTGATATGGTGAAACACTGAGAAGAAAGCAAAGCAAAGGCTGGCTCTGTTTTTAAAACGTTTAAAAGCACAAACAGTACATGCAGTATATATGAAAAATAAGAACAAAGTATTTTTTGATTAATTGATCAATTACAATTAATGGTAAAATTAACATTTGAAAATGTAAACTAATATTTTTCTAATGACACAATACAGCAAAAGACAGAATAACTGATTTGAAACCATATTTAGCCGGTTATAATACTAGTGTTTTGGCCACCACTGTATATAAATTAATTAAATATTAATAAACAAATTTAACCCTGTGTTGTTGCTGAATATATTAAAATGTTAGGTGGCATAATGAACACATGATCCTAATGAGATGCTGAATGGGTTTAAGCATTGTCTTTGTCTAAAGCCAAAATAAAAACGTTGTTTTACATGAATTAAACCTTCTTCAGATCTTAGTTTAATCTACTGTGAGATGAATGATGTAGGATTGTGTAAAAATCATCAGCAATTACACCTCGCAAACTCAATCCTCAACCGGAAAACAAGGCCTTATCAAAACAGCAAAAAGCCGTTTTGCTGACGTCGGTAAAGTTGTTTGTTTGTTTTGAAGATAACGATGGTCAGGGATTAATATTCCATAATCCAGTAAGAGATGGATGAGCCAGTCAGAGGTTTGAGAGCACACAGAGACTCAGTGTCCAGACCCCGGACTGACCTCATCACAGCACATTACACGCAGGCACAGCAGAGCAGAGCCAGGCCACCGACGTCACCGCTGCTGATTGGGGTTATGTTACTGCCCACTAGGTCACGACCCCACAGACCCGAACCGTGCCATCACTCATTCAAAAGCTCTGTGCGGTTTGGCTCACGCAACAACCAGCCGTGCAGAATAAGTCGATTTTGGAATGGGCTGATTTATGAGTAAGGTTGGGAATTTGGTCTTACTTTTGAATTTTTTTTTTTTTAAATAAATAACATTCTGCTCCATTACTGGTTCTCAGGTGATCATTCTTCCAACTAATGTTTAGGGGGGATAAAATAAACCTTTAAAAATTAAAAAAAAATCAGTCTGTGCAAGTCATTATGATTACCACATACAACTTCAAAGGGCTATTCTACCCCAAAATGAAAATGTTGTCATTAATCACTTGATATTTTTAAGAAATATTTTTAAGAAAATTTTTAAGAATCAAGATTATGAAAAGCGAGCTGTGAACGTGGTCTTTATGAATTGATAAACTGTATACAGCCTACATTTTCTTTAATTTTGTTACCTAAAACAAAATTAAAATTGTAATCAGAACCAGACAAATGGCTCAAATCTTCAAATATTTTCTTGGTTCCATGAAAAATCTTCATTGGGTTACTCCACCCCAAAATGAAAATTTCATCATTAATGACTTACTCCTTGTCATTCCGAACCTGCAAAGCGCTGAAGCTTGTCCTCGGAAAGCAATTTATGATATTTAGAATGAAAAGCAGGAGGCTTTATGACTGTCCACTGACTGCCAAACAATTCACGAATGTCAAGGTGCAGCAAAGTTTGAAAGAAGTCATCCATCGGTCCATCAGTGGTTCAACCGTGTTATTATAAAGCTACAAGAATAAGTTTTGTACAGAAAGAAAACAAAAATAAGTTTATTTACTATTCACATTACGTATGCAGCTTTGTGTTACATACTGATTTCTGTACAAAAACTATTCTCGTAGCGTCATTTCACGGTTGAACCACTGATGGCAGACTCAGACGGTGTCCTTCATGCTGCACCTTGACAGTCGTAATTGTTTGGCAGTCAGTGGGACAGTCAAAAGCCTAAATTGCGTTCTGAGAACAAAAAAACTGGAACAACACGGGGGTAAGCAATCAATGACAAAATTTTCCATTTTGGGGTGGAGAAACCCTTTAACATCCATAGAATCTTTCCATTCCACAAAACGTTCTTCATAGCATTCTTTAGATTTTTGAAATACTCTAAGAAAAAAATAGTCCTTTCAAGAACTTTTGACTTTCTTTGGGCAACCAAAAATGGTTATTATACGGCATCATAGACCTCAAACTACTCAGCATTTAAAGCTGAACTTTGCCCTCTGGCTCTCAATGACACTGGTAGGATCATGGGATTAGCAGCTTTAGTCTTGTTAACGTTGTTGTGCTCTAACACAGCGCTCATCTGCCTGACAGAGTTGGCAATCTCTTCAAATTTAGCTCACCTTTAGTGTAAGCTGTAAGTGACACCATGGCACTGATCTTTGGCTCTTCGCCTAATGACTCACTGTTTACTTCAATCCTATACAGCCGTGCCACCTCACCTCTTCCAGAAGGATTTGCTGAGCTCTTTAAAGCTGGACAAAGATTTATTTCCTTTCCCCTTGGTCTTCTAATCAAATACACACAGTTAGTAAACCCGTTCAGAAAGTGACCTTTGTTTTGTTCCATAACCTAGTGACCTAAATAGGCAGCATACTTCTTAGGCTGCATGAAAAACAGAACATACACATGACATGACTTGAAACGCTCATCACAGGCAGCAACTCTAAAACTATAAAAGCATTTTTAGTGATTCCAAAAGAATTTGCTATGTTAAAGATATAACACTCTTCATAGGAAGTAGTAAGTGTGCATTGACTCTGCCCTTACTGTCCTCTCTCCTCTTAATCAGCACCAGACAACACTTTCTACAGATTCCTATAACTGTCCAGATTTAATATTGCTTGTGGTGGAGACTGTGGTAAAGTCTGGGTGTGGAACATTCCTGTTCCTTGAGGGGGCATAAATCGCCAGAGAGCGGCACAACAGCCAAAATAAACAGTGTCAATAAACTGTTTCAATTTCAGATCTGACTGAGAATTCATTTTTGGTCAGAGCCGTAGCGTATAACAGAGCAGAGCACAGCACACATTCTTATTCTGACTGGACACCGGTGAAGCATATTCATCTGGAACATATGCAAATAATAAAGGGATGCAAACAAGTAAAATAATGTAAAACAATAAAATAAAAGTTATTAATGAATGTTCATAAAAATTACACAATTTTAAACATCTCTTCAAGATTTTTTTATTTGAAAAAATATTATAATATTTATATATATATATATATATATATATATATATATATATATATATTTATTTTATTTATTTATTTATTTATTTTTTATGTAATTTTTCCTGTCGATGCAGCGCTGAATTTCCAGTCTTCACTGTCAATTGGTTCTTCTGAAATCATTCAAATATGCTGATTTGCTGCTCAGTTATTATTGGCACTCAATTATTAATAAGGTTTTTTATTATTTGTCATCATTATTATTCATCACCAATGTTAAAACCATTGCTTTAAGATGGAGATCTGAATTAATTTTTAGTTACACAGTGCCTTGCGAAAGTATTCATACCCCGCATTTTGTCACGTTGCAATCACAAACGTAAATGTATTCTACTGGGATACATGTGACACTGAAGACTGGAGTAATGACGGTGTTCAGCTTCGTCCTCACAGATATAAATGAAAAAAAATTCTAAATATGTTCAGTTATTCTCACTTATAATAATCTTCAAAATTACCTATGCTGGTACGTGTATTTTGTATGCAGAGGTTTTGAGAAAACGAAGCATCGCGGAAACCATCCCGTTCAAAATAAGAACTTTGTAGAGAGGCTTGCAAAGCCACAGAAACAGAGCTCCCTGGGTAAAGACAACAACAGTCATCCACCCCGGGGCCTCCCGGGGACAAAGAAGCCCAATGAAGCTGTCAGCTACAAATGAAAACTTGCTTAGAGGGGAGGAATGCGGGGGTGTTGCGCTGCCATACGGCCCACAGCTGTTCTCCAACACAGTGCCTGTCCATGACGCCACGCATGGAGGGCGAGAGATGGCCCGGGGGCCCGAGGGGGACGGAGGCGGATGATATTCTATATACATAGGCATTTGTAGCTATACGCGGAAACAAAACTGTGTCCGCCCGCCCACATATACTTACACCACTAAATACAAGACATGAACCGTGCGAAGCAGACAGGAGATTCTGAAACGCTGTACACAAGGAAAACATGTGGATGTAAACCGAACTAATTACAACCCAAAGGCGTATGATGTAATTCAGAAGATTTCCTGAAACCTTACTGGGAAATTAATTTTCTAGTTTGGGTGTCTATAAATGCACCTCTTTCAGTCGTCTATGCGTTTTATCTTTATTGGACAGCTCCATAAATGCCCAAACAACCATTCTCAGGAAAACAGCCACAGAAGTAGAAAAACACTGAATGTTTTCCTAGAACAAGCGCCAGAACAATACAATAAGATGTTAAAGTCAACATAAACAAAAAAATTAAGCCTGTCTATTTCTCTAATGCTTGTAGTTATTATTTCAAATTAATAAAAAAATTATATAAAAATTTAATTACTTCACCTCTTATTTATTGTAACTCTTTTACCTATCTTCCTTGAGTAGCTTTCCACTACCCAATAAATTATGGATAGTTAAAGGTCTGAAAAATCACTAAATATCCTGTTTTATTAGCATTTTTATTTTTATCCTGTTTTACTAGGCAAGTTCTTTGATTATTTGTAAATTATTAAATTAAATAATACAGCTAAATTTAATTTGCCAACAAGCGTACTCTCAGCTTCTTTAAAACATTTGATCACATTTAAATCTATATTTTTTAAAGATTGTATTAAAATAAAATACTTAAATTCAACAAATTTCTAGAATTTCGATTCAGCATTAAAATTGCTTATAAAGTCAACAGATTCCACGATCTGTGACCAAGAATAAATCAAAATATTCAAATCTCTTAAATATTCAGACATTGAATAATCAAACTGAAAAGTTAGGACACACAGAAATATGCATGTACACATTTTTCATAATTTTTGCGCAATCTATATTTCTACAACAAGATAAATAAATCATAATTTATTTATGGCTATGAATGTTGTACAACATATCTTTTGAGTTCTTTTAACTGGTGGCATGCAGTCTGTTCAAAGAGAAATTACTCTTAAGAGCCGGTTCTTATAATGAATCTTTCAAAATGGTCTGAATCAGTCTAAAAATTCTTCACTGAATCAACTCAATCAATCAGATTGCTACAGAATGACATGAATCTTTACAAACCAGCGGTTATCATAATCATATCAAAATCTCTTAATGCCAACAAAGAATCAAAGCACTTACAGTCGAATATAGGCCAGATCCCTTGCTCTTGCTGAAGCTGCCGAGTTGAAACCCTGTGAGTGAAGTCTAGAGCGGCAGAAAAGACGACGGCCAGTTCATCTACCGCAGACCTGTGGCACTAATGAGCCTGTTCTTCCACTGCAGCAGGAAACAGCTCTATCAGCAGCACCATTTCCCCTGCCTCTGTTTACTTATGCTTCCTCGACATCCTCATCGGATCCTCTTTATAATGGTTGAACAGTCAATGACATAAAGCGGGATTGAAGGCACCTCCTGAGGAAACTGGTTTCAGACAGACTTCCAAAGCACTGCAACGTCATGTCTAATGACCGTTACGCGCACCAAATATCACCCTGGAAAAATTCTACAGATGACCAAAAATCTATACATGATGCCTGTTGCTTCTTCATTCGTTAACCTAAATAGAAGTGTAGATATATTCTTTAACCAGTATAGAAACTTGGCTATTAAAATGCTGGTAGAAACGGGCCAGAGCATTGAGTACTGAAGCTTTTACTCAACTGCACATTTTGGATGCAAACATGCTTTGTCATCTTCCTTCCTCGATATAGTTACTGAAAAAGCGGCGTACAGGATCAGTCGGAGACTTACGAACCTTCAGCCAGAAACCTTCCAAGAGAAAGCCATACACAAAACACTGGTTGCTGCGAGAGGACAAGCCACAATCCTCAGAGCCGGGTCTTTAATTGCAGGTCTTAGAATGATAAACACCAGCCAAGGGACATTTCTGTTATTTTCTTGAGAAGCTGAACGCAGCTTGAGTAATCACAGGTATACGTCACTGCTGTATACGGTGCTATTTTAATCTGGTGATTTATGATGAGGTGGTGCAGCTCTCCTGGCGCTGAGAAGCTTGAACCAGATAAGAGCCCCACCGTCTTATCTCCAGCAAAAATGAACACAAGGAGAGATTGCTCCTATCAGACTACAGATAAGTTTCTGACCCCCACCCCAAAAAGCAGGAACACACAGCACTGTCTTTCTTAAAGCATGGACAGATGGGTCGGTTTGACATCCGTCGGAAGAGGAAGACCTCTCACGGACGTGCTACGAAATCTAGGAAACAATGCTAAGTCTAACCGACGGCTCCGTCCCAAAATTCGTTGAGATGCTCCCTACAATGGCGGCATCTTAAGTGAAAAGGAAGTAGCTACGATCAAAAGGAAACTCAAGCGTTAAAAAAAAAGCGTACTATTTAAAAAAGCATGATTAAAATAATCAAATGCTAAAAATCTAACAATCAAGTGTTAAATAATAATAGTGTTAAAATAATCAATCAAATGGTCAAGCGGTAAAATTACAATTTAAATACAATTAAATAATGAAGAACGGTAATACTGAATTAATAAAATATTAAAATATAATTTAAAAAGATTAAAATAATAATTAGTTAATACAAATATACACTTAAAATATTTAAATAATTGAATAATAATAACCAAATAATCTAATGTTAAACCAACTAAATAAATACTACAGCAAGTATTAAAAAATCACACTCAAGTAATAATCGATCAAATATTAAAATGAACAAAATTTAATTTTAAAAGAATCAAATGATGAAACTTTTACTGCGTGATATAAAAAAATATTATTCAGTAATCAAATAATTTGAGTATTAAAAACCAAAAGTAAAGTAATAATTATTTTTTATATTGCAAAAAATATTAAATATATTCAAGTATTCAGTATATATTCAAATAATCAAACACTAAATTACCCAAATAATCAAAAATACATTCAATAAATACAAATATTCAAAATTTAAATTCAAATATTATCATTTAAGTAATAAAATACAGTCAAATTGATAAATATGAAAATAATTAAAACTATTAAAATAATCAACAATGATCAAAAATAAATACTTTAATGTTTGATTTTGGTAATCACCAATCAAATAATACGGTATTAAAACAATCAACTAACCAAGATAGAATCATCAAAATAATACAAGTATATAAATACAATAATACCAGCAAACAAACATTTTACATTGCAAATAAAAAGTGCTACAACACCCAAATACTCATCGATAGCATGTAAAACCTAAAGCATGCACAAACATTGTATGCAAAGCAGAGTCAGATGTCAACTCGGATGCAAAATGCAATGCATTACTTTCTCACTAAACACGCATGTGATGATGCTTTGGGCAAATCGAAATCATCTTTGAGAAGGCAATATAGTTACCCTGCCTTCCAATGTAAATACTTTCTATGTTTAAGCTGTCAAAGCTGTCTGTGAATGCCTACCACCCTGTGTATAACAAGCATTATGCAAATAATTATGCAACATTTTCATAGACCTGGACCAAAAAAGTCTTTTTCTTCTAGCATGCACAAAGCCAGCGAGCATAATTTATGAAATTAAAGGGTCTCTAATGGCAGATTTCTATTTAATGCGGCTCAATGAAGGTCAAAGTGCTTTCATCTGTCTGATGTCAAGTCGGGATAATCATTTGGAAAGGTCACACCAATCATAACTCCGTATAGGAAAAAGACTGAAAGCGTCAGGAAAAACAGACACGTGTATGATTTGGAGTTCGCTGCTCCAACGCTGCCAGCGTCCTGTATGATGTCAGGACACAGGAAAATATTACATTGTCCGGGCATTAGGGAAAAGTAACGCTCACTTATATAGTTTAAGAGCGGCAATCATAACAGACTGAAAGCGCTGATGGAGAGAAATGTCACGGCTCTGTTTGAACTGTGTTATATTGAAGGAACACAGGGTGTTTACTCAGGAGTTTGTCTCCCACCATCATTACTCACAGCTAAGACCTGCTACTCTTCGATACATCACCGACTTGATTAAAAACAGCACATTACTCCAAACTTCACTGAACCAGCGCTCGTTTTCTGGCATTTAATAGATGAGCCACTGACCAAGCCCTCATGAATTTACAAAGAGTAATGCTTTTTTTTTTTTTTTTTAACACAGCAAGCAGTGTCTGTAAAAAAAAAAAATAAAAAAAAGCGAATTCACATTGAGTTCCTTTGAATTCCTAATATTGAACTCCTAATATAAAGATAAATATTTATGTTTAAATATTTTAAATATAACATATTTTTAAAAAAATACTCAAAAAAATGCATTTTTTTATTAATTTATTAAATTTATTTATTTTATTTTTTTAAAAAAAACAAAAACTTTTTAAATTACAGATCCTAAAATGGCTAAGTCACTAATGTCAAGGCTGCATTGACTTGAGGCCAAAACACAGTAAAAACTGAAATATTGCTATAATTGGAAATACCTCTTTACTATTTTAACATAATTTACTATATCAGTGTCACATGATCTTTTTTCCCCAGGATTCTTTGAGGCACGGAAGTTCAAAGTAACAGTGCTAATTTGGAAACTTACATTTTCGCCGGCATTCTAAATGTGTTTACCTTTACTTACTGTCATTTTTATCCATCTTTGCTAAATAAAAAGTAACTTGAGCTACAGTAGTACATATACCTTTTCCCATTCCTAGAATGGCCCAGACCTAATTCTACTGAAAACTAAAAAAGTAGAGCCCAGATCACTGCCCGATCTCACAGATGATGCGTTGTTAAGCGTCTTTTTGTCATGCTTTGAAAATGAGGACGTGAATCCAGGTCCTTGAAACAGCTTCCACTCTTCTGAGAACAACTGTAAAGCTGGAACACGGAAGCAGGATTTGTTCCTATTCAGACAGAAAAGCATCGCAGCTCTCAGCCAAATACAATCACTCGTAAAGCTTTAAACACGCTTAGCGCCGGCGAGCACACTATCACGAGCTACGCGTTTGTTGAACATCTCCATAACCCTCGCGTTCACGACGTGGAGCTCAGCAGCGACGGTAAAGTAAATGTTTCTCACCGATGCTACAACGGCAGATGAAGCAGAACAGTTTGCAAGACTCCGGCGGGCCAAGTTTGGAAGGTTTCTTTAGTAGCTAATCTGTGGATTAGCGCTCGAAATTTCCAATTCCATCAAGGAACCAGTGAGTGTTGTTTTGCATTCCCTATATAGCCAAAGAACTGTAGCAAGCGCTCAACTCCCCACGATGCATCCACGAAGATGGCGTAATCGAGTCTCCGCGGCGCTCCTAAAACACTTTCCGAATATTTGGATGTTGTACCAAAGCGCTCCTTACGCATTACCTTGCACACACAGGGCTGCTCTTGGTACCTGGCATTCACGTGGCCAATTCGATTCAAGCGTACCATTTCGATCACTTCATGGGGCGTGTAGAATCGACAATAAAATGTAGTCTTATCTCATGACTTCTTACCAATTTTCAAAGCGCAGCACTAGCCAGAATCAATGTTGCGGTCGTCCTCTCAGAACCGTAGTTTCAGCATAAGACTTTTTATTAAAGTTTTTTAGATCCTCAAGCAGCCAATATGTGCACAAAAACGCGGATGCCCAGATGCAGCGCTAGTTTCCAGAGCTATTTTTTTTCTTTTTCTGCCTTAAACATCCCAAGCCTCAGTCTCTCTTTTAGTTTTATACTTCTGAGCATTAAGGCATTCAGCCTGCTTTGAAAGAAGAAATGAACATGGCGCTGTATATAAAGCCCAGCCCAGCGTTTGCTGCAGAGTGGCATGGGATTTCACCTTACTTCCACCCATAGGTGTACTTTATTCGGTGCAGTCATACTGCTCAAACATCCCCAGGATAGAGCACAAACACAAGAATATTACGTGCTTCCTGGCATCACGCACGAGAAGCTTCACACACAAGCCTCAAGACAGATAAAGAGTAAAGGAGAAGCTGATTTCAGATCAATTATTTAAATACCTCAGTCTAGATTTTCTTGAAAAATATTTTTTTTCCCTCTGAGGACCAATGGAAATATGATGTATGTTTTATCAAACAGCATTCATTGATTTTACCATGTTATTTTACTGTTTCCTTCTGCCCTCAAATCTTTCAAAATTAAACTGGATAAAAAAAAAAAAAAAAAAAGCCTCTTAGGGAAAATGAAACTATAGTTACAGAAGATCAGACTTAAATAGTTAAAATTAACATAACAAAAAAACATTGTTTGTGCTTGGAAATAATAAGTAGTAATCTTTTACTTATTGTTAAAAGCTGAATGAGCCAGGAACAGGAAAAATAATGTTCAAAGAATTCGACCCATACATGTTCCACTCCATCCATCTAGCTACTTTTATCAGCCACCCTTACATTTATCATCCATCCATACATCCATCAATCTATCAATCTATCAATCTACACATTTATCCATCCTTACATCCATCCATCCATCCATTCCATTTATCCATTCATCCCATACATCCCTTATTTCTCCATTTACTCTATCACACATCCATCCACATTCATTCTTTTATGATGCTGTTATCATTTATCACATCCTTTCTATTCCATCTATTCCATTTATCTATTAATCCATACATCCATTTATCCATCCATCCATCCATCCATCCATGCATCATCAACCAAATCCATCTTTCCATCCAAATTCTATCATACACTGCTGCATAGTTTGCTTCAATTTTAAGTAAAGATTTGAGTACCTATAAAAGTAGTACTACTAACCTCCATATCTCTTATAAATATATATATATACACATATACATATATATATATATATATATATACATATACATATATATACATATACATATATATATACATATATATATATAAATAAAATATACATACTTCTACAGGTGTTCTCTCCTGGGCGTACCGTGTGGGTGGAAACTAAATATTGCAGTGAACACTTATGCCCAGTGCAACAAAACAATTGACTGAGATCTTTATATATATTACTATATATATATATCATTATAACTGGAACCTCTCCATCTTTCAGAATCAAACTACATGTATATATAAGCGTCAAACTGAAACTTAGTTTAAAACATTTTTCCCACTTCAGCAAGTACACTTCATGAAACTCTGTTGCTGCCGTGAGAAGACAAAGTGCACACTATTCCACTAGCAGCTGGAGTTCTTCTGAAAGCAGGAAACAAAAGTTATCTTCCCTTACATTAAAAACACACTTTAACTTTGAGAGACATTTTTCTTGTGCGAGTCCTGTGTTACAGCCGGCAGATCAGAGGCACGGCTTACGCTTTAAAACCATTCTTGCTTAGCATTTTAAAAATTAAGATTCTACTCTTCACATTAAATCAGAATTGCAATTAAATACCATTTTTGACACCCCTTACATGCCATCTTTGTAAATGGTTTGTACTAGAAAAGGCATTGCAAGTTTCTAGAAGTAAATTTCACTTTGTAGAAATTAGCTGCGTGAAATAAGCCCAAAGCATTTTAAAGCATGCTCAGCTCCACTGCTTCAGATCACTTGGCCTTCCTGGGCGCCAAGACACACACCTGAAGCTCACCAATTCCACAGAGGAAATGAAACAGGCTACTGTATTGGCCTGTGAGACACAACCCTGCTTATTAAAAATACAGAGATATTGAAGATTATTTAAAGAAAACATCTACAAATCACATCACAGCTCCAGGACTTGCAAGGCTAGTGCCCAGCCTCCCACTGAGCGGCTGGTTAACTGCTACACAGTCCCTACTGGCGGTGCAGGCGGTCGGTTTAGCCAGCCCCGTCTGCCTCATCAAATGGTCACAGTGTGCACTCATCCAAGATTAGCCCAGCTAAATAAGTCTCCTGGAAACTGTCATCGAACTTCATCTGGGAGAAAAACTAGCGTGCATGTACCTTAAAGTATGTTGCTAGATGCTGGCTTCTCAGCGCATTTTTAATGATGGCATGCACAGTCTCGTCAAAGCGCCCTTACTTTCAATTACAGTGGCAGTCTGCTACCGATTCACATATGGCCAGACTCTAGGTTTTCTGATCAAATCTCGTCATGTCGTAGGTAGTGCCATCTAATAAAGAATGAGAGGAATCACGATGAAGTATATAATGCGGAAGAGGCCAGCAAGCATGCCATCTATGGAGAGAGACGTCCACTAAACACAGGATTAAGCTTTGAAAGTGCCTAGTCATAACAATATCATATACCAGCATTTTAGAAAACTCATAAATGAATGAAAACTTCCCTTTTAGCAAAGTGGGCCTGGGGCATTTACTTAAATTCAATACAAAGGCCCGGGCGTGGGTGTCTTTCACCCCAGATTGGATTAGGCCAGATTGGATATTATGGAAAACGTAGAAATAGAGACAATGACGGCATATCAAATCTCACCTCTCTCATCCACTCCATTATTCTGAGGAAGTTTACGTTCATTCTAGTCCTCCCCCCTCTCTAGCTTCCACCGGCATCTATCTTTCCACAATGGCGGGTTTCCACTGCAGAGCACTTGATACAGTAATAATAACAATGACATTTTGGTGAGCCAACTTAGCACTAATTCCTGCACCACCAGACCACAAGACTAAATCTCCACTGATTTACCCACAACCCCTGAAAATCACCTCTGGGTTGCCAGTTTCTGCACACAAATGTCCCAGGCCACCAGGCACTTTAAAGCAGGCACACTGGCCTCCACGACATTCCATAAGCCGGTAAGTGCTTCCTCCCTAAAGTCCAGACTCTGGCCCTGAAGACCATTGTTTAGGTTTTTTTCTAGTTTTAATATTCTGAAAGCACCAAGAAAGAAGGTTACTTCTTCAAGCTTTGTTCTGTACTAAAATCAATGCTTTAACATCCATTTTATAAGCGGAAAAGATTCTTTTTTGTATTAAAATATTCTTAGAAACTTGAGGAAAATATTGGCTAGAAGATTATTGAGGAAAGCCAAAGAGTGTTTTATTTATTTATCTGTTATTCATTCCTATAGTAAGAGAAAGAAAAGCCTCAGCTTGACCTTAATTTTCATATGATATAGAGCTTGAGGCAATGTGTCTTTTCAAATCATGCATGTTACACAGTAAAATGAAGTGACATAATGCAGTGCAACAAATCAGACCCATCATTCTTTTATTCATTCCTAACTTTTCCAGTTAATTTAGTTACCGATATCCTACTTAAAGCAATTTAATTTATCTCAGACTTTAAAAAATAAGTATATCCTTTTATATAATATTCATCTTAATTGTAGAAAGAAGAAAGAAAATCTAATTAATCAATTATCAAACACTGAATTATGAGTAAATTTATAAAACTAAATATAAAAATGACATTTCACACTAAAATTTTAAGAAATAAAATAAATATTTTCCCCAGCATTTTCCTAGCATTGTACGCATTTACATTTTATACAGTATGGACCAATTCTCCCATTGCCCCTAAAGCAAAAAACTATTTTTCATATTTAATCACATCACACAGAAAATAGTAATTTCAAAGTCAGAAAGCTTAAACATATTACTGTAATGGCCCGATTTGAATGTATAAAATGTGCTTATGTCATGCAAATATTCTGACACAAAAAAAAGATCAGAGATCACAGTTTCTGTAGGTAGGGTGCAGCACTTAGAGGCATCATGCATGCCATATACGTTTTGGGAAGAGGGAGTTCTTCGAGAAGGTGTAAATTTAACAGTCCTCAGGATAAATGCCGATGTGACGCTACCCACAAACATCATGAATTGCTTCAAAGCCATCTATACTAGACTGGAGTTGAAAAGGATGGGGATGTGGGTTTCAGGCGCATCTGTGCGTGCAAAAGGAGTCTAATTCCCTTTCCTTCAAGATCCTTCACATAGATATACTGTGGATTCCTCCAGCAAGCATTACCTCTCAAAGGAAAGAACCACTGCCAGGAGTCATAGGGCTCCTAAGCTAGGTGCTTCTAAATGTGAAACTCGAATCAACATGTGAAAGCTAAAAATAGTGAAACCTCGACCAGAAAATGTTCCTCTTTTATAGTATACTTATAACAACTAAACCAAAGTAGCTAACCGAGAGAACCGTGATTTCAAACCAGACATCACAGCAGTCAAGTAACTCCAATTTATTTAACACATAAGAACTAAGTCTAGTCATAAACCATCTTTCACATTATTTATTCACAAAAGAATGATATTATTTCCATTTTATAAACTGTATAACAATACAGGGCCAACAATCCACACATTCATAATGTTTTTTAAAAAAAAACACAAAGCTATATTTATTTGTGATAATAAATCACATTAATATAAATTAAATATTATTACAATTTAAAACAGCCTAGCACATATGTTTTAAAATGCTCATTTTATTTTATGATGAGCGCTGGATGCAGCATCATTGCAAGTCTTCAGTCACGTGATCAGCCCAAATCATTCTATATGCTGATTTATACTCAAGGGAATAATTTATTATGTGCAAAGCTGAAAACAGTTTATACTGTAATATTTTAGTTGAAACCTCTTTTTTCCCCAATACTCAAAGAAAAAATTACTCTCCACTTTAATCACAGTTAAATGATTTCCAATAAAATAAGCGCCTATATATAGCTATTTGCTTAATTTATTTTTATTTTTTTTTTTTTTTTTTTAGAGAGAGTCATTTAAAATGGCTGAATGTATTATAAATTAAACCAAAAATCCCATTAAAATCAAACAATATTAACTTCTCCATTCACGCAATCATCAAGGTGATCAACATTTTAAAATAGATATGAGATCATACATCAGCTCTTCAAACATCTATTTTGACTAAAGCTAAACACACCTACGCACAAAAACAAGCGTTCCACAGCCCCAAATGTGTATAAGTATAAAGAGAATACTGTCCTCAAATCCTTCTCTGTACTTGCTTGGGTCAGAGAAAACAAGACAAAAAATAGCTGAAATCACTGGTTTTTTGTGGAGTAAATGTGCACCTCATTTGTCTGGGACAGGGTGACTCTTGAGCCACGAGTGGGCATGGCTCTCGCAGATTAAGAACCCAGAGAGAGACCCTGCAGCAGATCTCCGCTAATAAGAATTTGGTGTGATCGACTTCTTTAGCGCACTCAAGAGCCTGCAGAGCCCTAACTATTCTGCTTGGGCTTCCAGTCCCACAGCAGGCCTGTCTCTATCTTTCATCTTAAAACAGGAGAGTCAGCTTCATAGCGATTTATTGTGCCAAGATCCCCACAGTTCAGCCTGCAGCAGTGAAAATGCATTGCTTGTTTCAGGCCTGTAGGCGCAGTCTCCACAACCTAAGCCAGGAGACTCAGGAAACATGTATGAGATCCACACAGCGCGGGAAAACTACCACCCAAGATCAAAGACATGATCCGACAACAAAGCACGACACTTCTCCTGCTGGAAATAATTGAAGCCTACGACGAAACTAACACCGACATTCCTTCGCTGGGCGTGGCGACATGAGCGTTCTCGTTCGGAGAAAAGGCCTGAGGGAGCCAGTTAAAAATAGTTTACATTATTGAAAGACCACTCTATCATTCCATCGCTATCAACGGCTCCCCCAGGCACCGGATCCCTTCGCGAGGCGGTGATGTAACGTAAGAGCAGGCCCCACCCGACATCGATTCATAAACAGGGAAGATTATTATTCAAAGATCTAGAGAAAACTCTCCGCAAACCTCAATTAGCGCAAACTGCAACTGAACAAACGCAGAAAAATGAAAACCAACACATAGTGCAGTTGCTCCACAGTCTATATTGTTATTGCAATTTACTGACGCATCAGGATGCTCTATGGGGACAGAAAAATATATTGGCCCAGTTTAGAAGCTTTTCTTTTATTTCAGCATGTATGTGTACTGCTATCAGACATTGAGTGTTGATTACTACCAAAAAAAAAAAATAATAATAATAATACTATGTAAAAATAATATACCAACATAGTTAATAAAGTAAGATATAAATTATACATATATATATATATATATATATATATATATACATATACATATACATATATACATACATACATATACATATACATATATATATATATATATACATATATATACATATACATACACATATATACATATACACATACATATACATATACATATACATATACATATATATATATATATATATATATATATTGCTTTTAACTAGTAATATTAGTATCATTGGATAATAAGACTTTCAAAATGATGAGAATATTATGAAATAAATGTTTTCTCAAATGCCCATTAGGCACAGTGCTTTATTTAGTCTCAATATTTTTTGAAACCTCCTATTTACCAGTTTGCCAGCTCTAAATTTTTTCTCATATATAGATTTATATAAATTTTATATTAGATAAATTTCATTTCTATATTCACAAACCTGAGTGATGGAAAGCTTTATAGAGTTCGATGTTGTCCTGATAACTAAATATGGAATTTGTTTTGGAAATTTCTCTTCAGAAATGCCTCCAAACAACATTAATATTGATGTAGTGCTATTTGGCGAGTTGCTTCTAGGGTTTTCTATTTTGAGACTCAGCCATTTTCTACAATTCTCAGCTGTGGTCCTTAGAGTCTTTATCCACTGCGTGCGAGTATAGTCACGTCCATCTTCGGATATTCCTTATTCATATTGATTGGGAAATTCTTCCAATAATTGCCTGCTGGCAGAGTAGTCATTTCACTGCTCGCTCTTTTCTTAAAGCCATATATTGTGAAATCAATTTATCTTTGATGCATCAGAAATATAATTTGTGCTTTTTCTCATTATTTATGGATAGTTAAGTGAATTTAGGCACAGTTATCTCACGAGAATGCATGCATGTATGGTACCAACAAAGAATATATAAGTATTTTTATTTAGATTTGCCATTTTTTAAATAACATGTATCGTTTTACACAACCTATATTAGTACCAATCAAATTATTTTAGAAATGCATACCTTTAAACAGTATTAATAAATTAATAATAATAAAATATTGGAGTCACTTTTGATACACATAACAAATATATAATAAATAAATATATTCTGTGTATTCCCAGGTTGGTCATTTAACTTTTTTTCAATTGATACTGGTTTAACTCTATTACAAACACACACACACACACACACAGATAAAGGCCACAAACAGACCAACCGTCTATCCTTTAAACAACACTCAAATTTACAACACACCGTCCATGCCTTCCCTTGCAGCAGCACTGGCAATTTTCTCTTATTCCCAACCAACAGTTTTTGAAAAGGAAAAGCGCTTTTAAGGTTATTAATGAATGAACACACTGGCTGAAATCAGCGGGCCTGGTTGGTTTTATGGTGGAAAGAAAAATTCCTAGAAAAACCTGCCCTCTAGATACGAGAGAGGAATGATTACACATATTGAGACACAAAAGCTTCACTCAATCTCATGAGTTAAACTCTGTAAGGCTTAGGATGGCTGTTCCAGCACAAATTGGATTTAATAGTTCAAACAAATGACCACGGATTAAGATTGAAATACAGCCACCCAACAAAATATCAGCTCAAAATAATAAGAAAAAGACCATAGCAACAGCAAAAGACCAGTTTACCCACACGTTTCTTCTTGCACATAATGTAAGTAATGTTGCCGACCCAGTAAATCGACCCTACAGCAGAAGCATCCCATCAGGCCAGTGGAATCCAAATGGTAGTGTCCAGTGCACCATAAAACTTTCAAGGAAAACATAGATCTATCACTGTCGTATGCTCATATTTCCCTGAAAACACATTATGAGATTCTGTTCCATACAATCTAAATCACTTCCTCCCTAGTAAACATGGACCTGTTTCCGCCTTCTCGTTTCAAATCTCAACCAACCGAAAGCAAGAAAAAAAGAATTAGGTAATTATGAGCGTTTTACGAGCCACAGATTTCCCATAATCAGATCAGTTTAATCAATCTGACCTTGAATTCCAAATGTTTTCACATTTCTAAATAGTTCTCTTTTAAAATGGCAATTTTTATTCAAAAAATCAAACGATCAAAACTGAAGGTGCATATTTATAATGTTACAATTTCTTTTAAGAACATGCCTCTTTTGCACTTTATAATCATCAAACAGAAGCTCAAAAAATATTAACTTATTAACGTTATGTACTATTACCAAATATTTCTTGTGCAGCAAATCAGCATATTAGAATGATTTCGAATATATTTTGTGCTGTTAAAAATTATAGACTAGCAAGCTTACCTGATTCCTGTGAACCAGGCAGCCAATTCAATTAAGCTTAAAGTCTTTTAAATAAATAACATAAAAATAGAAAAACTCTCAAGAAAATTCCATATATAAGCAAAGAAAAAAGATGTTTGAATGAATTTAGTTTAGAATAGATTTTGAAAGAATTTTTCTCAATTGAGGCAATAACCTCAATTAAAGTCAAATCAAATTTATAGGAGGATTATTATTATTGTACCAATCTGTCATATACAGTGCAATTTTGCTAGATTTTCCAACATCTATCCTCATAACGTCCATACATTAAAGCAGTTCTTAGAAACCAGCATTTCAATCATCTACGAGAACCTTTTTTTCACTATAAAAGAACTTTTATGTACAATGCAAAAAAATTCCATGACGATTACTAAAGCGCACAATAACCATAGAAATGCACCAGCCTTTGACTTTTTTAAAGTATATAAGCTGCCGGCGGGCCGAAAAGACAACCTAAAAACGACAGACCGATTACAGAGTCTGCTGTAGGGGTCCAGCGTGCATTGGCATCTGCATCTGGGTCAAAATTTACATTCCCCATCCGCCTGCCTAGAACCAACACACCGTAAGTACCAGTTGTGGGCAATGGCAAAGCCCACCTGCAGACCGTCAGCCCTGGCGTCAGCCTGCTAGCTAAAATGAGCAACCATTACAGCACAAAGTACAGAAAACAAAAAAGTCAAAAAACAGGCTCCACTTTTTAGAAACCCAGCAAGGAATGGCTGATATTCCAGAAGGAAGTCTGAGCTTTAATCAGTCGGATCAAACATGTTGCCAATCCAGAGAGTCTGAGAAAAATGACATCAGCCGTCCACCTTCCAAAAGCTGAGGGCCAGTAGAGATCCAGCATCAGCCTGGGCAAAAAGCTTCTGAGTGCTAGAAATAATGCGGAAGGTCAGGGATGAGCCCAGAGCTCTAGGCGATATTCAGCGTGCACAACCAAATCCTGCAGTGACACTCATAGTGGCTCCTGGGACAGGCAGCAGTGACAATCAAACAGCTGCTGATGTACAGGCTCCTGGACAGAGCGCAGGTGTTCTAAATAATTGTAGGATAGGATGGCTGGGAGAAAGAGTTGATTTTGAGAAGCGTACTGCTGCACCAAATGAGACGGAATTAACAGAGAGGCAGTTACATTTGTAAAAGCGATTCTGAGATAGAGAGACTCTAAAAGGTTGAGCATATGCAGCTTTTTTTAAAGTTTGTTTATCTTAGAGTTCAAAGGCTCTTTGCCATTACAGTGCACATGAGTGTAAGCGCAAAGTGCATATATAGCCTCATCTCGTATCTTTAAAAAGTCATGAATTACAGACTCCAGCACCTAAAGCCTGTTAAACGCCAAATGCGTATTAGAAAAAGTATGCACATTCATCCTGTGTCAGGAAATCTGTAGAGTGTTTTTTTATTCCCATTTCACGTCTCCTTTCTCCGACAGGCTGTTTCACAGTATTCTTGCATGTGATGAGATTTCTGCACTGGCCTCCACGATAATTGATTGGCAAAGCCATCCCCACCTTAAACCCACCTGAATTAGGCTGTCTGCCATCATATCATAAATCATTCATAATCCCCTTGAGTCTCATAAGGCGGAAGAGAGAGTGGGAGTCAGCAGTCTCATTAGTATTTAAAACTAATGAACTAAAGTGACTTGCACAGAAACAAGCTGAAAAGGTGTTTTATATACCATTTGAAATTTTAACCTAAGTATTTATATGCTTTTCATTAAGACCCTAAAGAATCATGTGTAACTTGGAGTGAGAATGAAGGCCAGTTTATCTCGCACAATGGCGGGTCGGCTGTTGCATAAGTAGGAGTGCTGTTGTGAGAGACTGAGCGCATTCCCATAGAGAGCAGGGCTGCTCTGGCAGGAAAGCAGACCATTGGCAGATTTATTCTGTACAGTACTGCCTATCTGTTTTGATACATTGCGTAGCTACACAATGATAATCTTTTACTAGTATATTTAAATGCTCCCTATTACACACCTTATTTTCAGACCCAGGACACATGGAGTTGCACAAATGGGGTGCAAATTAATTTGCTATTTAAACAACATAGCAGCCCAGGACATGAAATGATAACTATGTAGGATAAACACTGGCAAAAAAACAAAAAAAAACTTTGCATTTGGTGTATGAGTATGCAAGAAAGCAAAGAAACAAGTTTAATTTGAGATTTTTGTTAGAGATAAAAAAAAAGCTTCAACAATAAAACATTTTTTTCTCCACATAAGGAATTATTTTATAATATCTCTATATACTGTATAATATCTTACACAATTAAATTTTTAATCACTATGTTTTGATAATCTTTTAAGCTTTAATTTACAAAGTCTTATATTTTACATTTATTTTTTTATTTTAATGTATTATATTTAAAATTATTAGAAAATATTATTATAATTATTTTAAAAACATATACTTACATGTTGTATATCTGTATCTTATCCAAGCAATAATTTACATCAAAGCATCCAGTATTTACAGCATTTACATTGCTTTTCAAATCTAGGTAATATTTTAAGCTAAAATATAAATGTGCTGTACCAATATCAAGATTGACAGTACTCCCAGCTATCAAAAGAGATGAAGAGTGTCATTATAGAGTCAAGAAGACTAAAAACAACAACAAATGTTTACCTACCCAGGCCACAATTAGAAAAAAGAAAAGCAAGCAGAAACTCTGAAATATTCTATAACTTTCAAAGAAATGGCTGTCGCCCAAGCACTAGCCTTTCCACCCAACATAGTGCCAAAAAGCCTGAAAACCCAGACAACCTATGAGAAAATAACTTAGATCTGTGTTTACAAACACACAAAACAAATGACTACAATCAACTTCAAACTAAACCACATTTCCAGGCTTCAAAAGCCATAAAGCAAGTCAAAAGATTCCAAAATAAACTCCACATTTCTAACTAGCTGCTCATTTAAAGCTCTGCTGAAGTAGGTTTTATACTGCCGAAATGGTTTTCAAAATACTTATACTTAAGTGCTCTAGGATGCTAGTTTTGCACTTTACTTTCGCTGAGTCTAACTTCCAAACAAACCTACTTAGCATATACTGCTTTTTTTTTTTTTTTAAGCAAGTGATCTCTCTAGATACTAGCTTAAAATTATCTCTTTTAAGCGCTGCCAACTTATTAAATTTTCCCTGCATTTATTGTCACATCAACAAACCATGTAATTTCAGGCGTATGTACTTAGATTGTCAAGCATCCACTAATACTGTATACAGGCCCACATTTCTTTATGTGCTTGCAAGTAATGTCCAAATGTTTCTCTTGCAGATGTGAGAGGAGAGAAGTCTTAGGAAGAAGTTCATTAGAAGCACACCGGGGTAGCAATATCAACAGATGCTGAAGGAATGTTCATGATGGAAGAAAAGCAGAGAGTAGAGATGAGGAATGGCTCTTCTGATAGAAACACTGAATTAGGCGGATGCTGGCGATCCCGGCCCCTGAGTACTCTTCCGTTGGCAAAGTTAGAAGGAGCAGAATATGCAATGAAGAGTAGCATCAGGCCTCCAAATCTCCAATCCCAGCTCAGAAAGTACACAAAAACCATTTACATCAAGCCTGGATTAGCAAAGCGGACCACCAAAGGCAATCTTGCTCCCTACAAGAAGATCAGGAGAGAGATGATTGCTTCTAATGAGCGCTTTCTTCTCTGATCTACTCATGCAGGCAAAAACGCTACTGCTCAGAATCCATTATAAAAAACATTCATATTGGAATAGAAGCCTGACAATATTTCCAGTAAATAACTTTAGGTAACCACTCATACATAACTTGCTAAATTTAGAATTAGCTAGGACCATTGCTCCATATCTTCAGTGTCAGCCAGATCAACCAGATGCCATTCTGATTTGCCGGTCAAGATACAAAGCTAATATAAGTATCAATGTTGAAAAAACTGTACAGATTTTTATGTTTTAGCAAGCATTACTAAATATCTTTACTGCTACTTTTGATCTAAAATGAATTTTGATGCAGTACATCTTTTCGGATAAATGTGGCTTCATTTACTTTAAATAATGGAAGTCATTGTGCAAAATATAGACTTGTATCAGATATACCATTTGTATGCATAGCGTCGCCAGATGCTTATTATCTGCGTTATTAATCTTGAAGTAAAAAAGCGCGGTATTGAGAATAAAATAAATGTAAAGATAAATCATCCTTATCATCATAAAATCCCAGACTTGCTGACCGAAGAGTACCAAATTGAATCTTACTGCCAGGTCAAATGTTTATAATTTAAGCGTGCTTTACATTCACGAAGCGTACATCTTTGAGTGTAGTTTCATGCCAATGCCATAACCATAGATTATATAAAGACGATCAGTCACGGTGAGATTTTACCACGGCTACAAGCGGTTTTAAGCGAGAACCAGCGCCTCATGGTGAAATCCCTGTAACTGGCCACTCCATCTATACCTATGCTTAACCACAGAGATGGCGTGCGATTCTTGGAGTACTCATCTATCTAAGCGGATAGTTAGGTGAAAGCAAGCATGCAGAAACCTCCATGACCTTTTCCTCAGACACAAAAGAAAGGAAAATACAGCAGAAAGAGAGAAGAGGAAAGATAAAAGAGAGAGGAGAGGCGGCAGGAGAAACAGCAGCTGGCACCTGATTTTCCAAGAATAATCAAACTCACTCCTCGAGCTGACCCAGATTGGACAAGGCGGCCTTGGCAGAGTCGAGACAGACCTGCGGGTGTAGATCAAAAAGCTGCTCAAAAGCCTTTTCCCTAGCATCCCTCAAGGCTGATTCCTCAGCCCTCAAAAGCGTCATCATTACTCTTCACTGTAGCAGAAAGCTTTTCTCCTCCTTCACCCAGAAAGCTTGAGGTTGCAGCTGCTTTTATCTCTGGATCACAAAGAGTTTATTTACAGACAGGCATGTAGTACCCAGAGCAGGCGGAGGCTGAATCAGCCAGTATTTATCTCTTGTTCAGAAATAACATGCCACAAGATGAAGCACTGAAAAGCCCACGGAAGAAGCTCTTACTACCTGAGCTGCTGCAAAGACTCCATTATGACCCAGAAAATTGGCAGCTTTCTCTGAAGTGACTGGCAAATATTGGGGAGGGAGGCGTGTCACCAGCAGATGAGGGATGATGAGAAACACCTCACGGCTCCTCTAGGAAAGCTTGTTGGCTAGTACCCATCCACTGTTGAATGGAGGAGCAAGTCAAAGACACAGGGCGAGGAAGAAAAGAAAGGACGATCTCAAGAGGCTCATAGTACCCCTCTGGCCGTAATCCAGCTCTGTGGGTGAGTTCCTCTTTTAGCTCAGATAAGATTGAACTGTCAAAAGCAAAAAGGCAAAAACAAAACAAAACAGAAATTACTGCATGCAGCTATAATTAATGCTGCCGGCTGCCTACATAGAAAGCGGCATCTTGAACTGAAGTATACAGCCTCTCAAGTGAGCAATTTTGAAGCACTCTACATATAAACAGCGCTCACGTACTCAGCCTTTTATTAGAAGACTCAACTAGCATTTATTTAATTTCCAGTGATTTTCAGTTGATTTTTACACTTTGCTAATAGAGCTAGGAAATATATTGCAGTATATTAAATGTCGCCACTCGTAAGTGAAATCGTAGTTTCTTGATTGAAGTAAATCGCTTCCCCACAGTTTCACTATATGCATTTGTGATACTTGTCAGTGATCTCTGACTCTACCGTTCCGTTTAAAAAGTTAGTATATACAGAAAAAGCCCATAACAAATTTACTAAAACGTAAAAAACTAAATTTATTGTAAGCGTAATGCATTTAGATGATAGTACATAAATACTAAATATACTCCAAACTACCAATTTAAAAATCAAATTCAAATATTTATATTTAACATTTCTCTCCACTTTGTCAATCAGTATATACTATTTATATAACAGAAATGGAACACAATCTCATAGAGAGTTCTTTTAGGCCAACGCTCCATGTACAGAAGCAATTCCATACCGCCCGTCAAGACAATTACTTTTTCACAGGGATTACTTGCAGTACTGATTTTGTTGATCTGTGCTATTAACTCAGCTACTAGATAGAACTATTTTTTATAAATCAACATTATAGTAACACTTTTTGCATTTCCATTGGCTACTCAAGCGTGTTGCCTTACCATTTATTCCAGCAGAGCACCTTCCCCACAATCATTCCCTACACTAGATGTTGTATCACAGCCAGATCCCAAACACACATCACTCAAGTGCGACTTTTCCTAGTCAGTGTATATGCGTGACCATAAAGCCAGAGCAGAGGAGGCGCTGTGAAGCCACATTTGGCAGTGTGGCGGGCCCAGTGCTCAAACCACCCTTCTACCAATCTGCCGCTTCGACACATTCCTCCCAGCACCACATATTTGCTGTCACAGAGCTCAACAGGGCAGACAATAACCATCACATATCAAGCAGACATGCATGGCTAGCTTTCGCCCCAATAGAGAGTATGTATATGCATTTCTCCTTATGTCCACCACCTGGAACAAAGAACCTGTCTGTCAGCCATAACAGCAGTATCTGAGGCAGTCTACATAGCACACAGCAGGGCATCACAGCTTAGCCATGTTATGTAACCATAAACATCAATATTTCCAAGAGAAATGAGAGCCTAAGAGGTAAGAGAAAATCGCTCCAGACTATGAGGGTGAGTTTCCTCCCAGCCCACCATATTTCCCCAACCAAGTAGGGCTGGAAGTAACCTAATAGGGACAGGAATCTGCGAGAGTTTTTCATTTGGAATTTATCAACAATTAATTCTATGATTATTTTGAGTCATTTTTATTCGAAATTCCATCTCTCTCACATGCAGTTGAAGCAACTACTTACTAATCAAAATACAGCATGACTAAAATGTGTGATTCTCCATTCATGTTGAGTTGCACAGGATGAGAAATAATGACTCATTCTACTAGCAGAACAAAAGCAAGAGAAATGCAAAAATTCTGAGCTAATGGAATTTAGACTGATTCATGATTTTTTTTTTTTTGTCATTTTGTACAACCCATCTTTCATTATGAATCAGACTACAGCAATTTGCAAAACCATAGTAAATGCAAAAGTATCTACAAGTGCCAATGTGATAGTGTATGATCAAAAAATACTTTACCATAATAAAAAAAAAAAACAGTGTGCATTCACACTACTAGTTCAGTTAACCAGTTCATTTTTCTTGCGGCAGACCAAAGAATCCTAGTCCACTTAGCATTCACACTGGCATTTTGAAGTGAATTACAGTGAAGATACTGAACCTAAAAATAATGAAGACACTGGAACATAATAGCATAAAAAATCCTTATATTTACAACCATAGCCAGTTTAGATTGGAAATACTGTTTCCAGTACCAATAAAGAGTCAAACAGAAAAACGTATCAATATCTGGAAAAAAAAAAATACGCTTAAATATCGGCGATATATATGTTTGGCCTTGATGATGCATCGATGACATTACTAATCATAACATAATACACTGTTTGTAATCTATTACTGTAGCTCTTTTGAGGTTGTGACATTTCAATAACTCCGTCAGCATTTTCTGAACAAAATCCAAGCCATTAAATAGTTTTTATTCCTCTTTTGCCGAAGCTAGATTTTCAGCTTTATCTACTCCAGTCAACGTCACGGTGAACTTTCAGGAAATCATTACATGATGTACCTGAAATTTAATTGGTAGAAAAAATTACAGGTGTCAGTACATATACAGTTATTACTGCTTATTATTTTATAGAAAACAGCTGATATATATATCTTTTAGGATTGATACGTAGAGATAACATTAATTATATACAAAAAGAGTCCTGGACTGAGTTCAACAATGAATTAGTATTGAGCAGGAAGTCAAATTCAAGGATAGAGATTGGAAAAATACATGAATTATGAAGTCAGACAGAAAAGAAGAGAGATTGGAGATTAGATTTGAGTTTAGATCAAAGTACATTTTATTCAAGATTGTAAGTATTAACAACTGAAAAAGCCATGTGCACTGCTGAAGTCAGACCAACTAATGTCGCATTTAATAATAAAATAATAAATAAAAAATATTCTACTTTGTACAAGAAGTAATCAATAGGCTGGCTGCTGCACAAGATTCCGTCAACGAATCAGACCACAAAAAAATTTGGAAAATCCTTACCAACTTACCGCACTTGAATAACTGGGCTGGTGCATTTTACTTTTAAGGCTGTTTCGTCAATCAAGTCGACAGCCAACCCACCAGCTCACTGCGATGAAACCATCCACAAACACTCATAAAGAAGGCATGCCTGTTTACAGACTTTACACAAAAGTGACTCCAATCCACACATCCATATACTCAAAAATCACCAAATAACAGCAGACTGCAGAATGCACTCAGCCCAGTCGCTATGCAAGAAAATGCAGATTTAATCTTTGCAGCTCCCAAGCCTGTGTATGATTTTTCCATGCACACCAGGAAAAGTGTGTTGCATCCACAGAGGCCCTAGAATGAGCGAGCGTAATACTCCCACATTAATCTATTTGTTTCAGAGAAGCACGTCTCCATGAGACCCACACTAATCTTACTACAGGGCGTCCCTGATTTTCCTTTCCTCTCAAAAGTATAAGTAAACTACTCACTGAGCTGGTGCGTATAGATTACATATGCAGAGGAGTTTTGGGTTTCCCAGCTCCTCCGGCAGTCTTTTTGCACTACTGCCATCATCATATCTCACATGGCGCCATTCCCGCCCTTAGTAGTAATAAACAAAGAAAAATGGGCAAACTGCCAGACACAGTGGATAAAAAATCTAAAATGGCATGTGAGAATACTTAGGCGGGAGACTTGTAGACCACAATAGCCTATTGCCGAACAAAGTTGTGAGATGAAGTAATACAGCTGAAGAGAGACGCCTATTTTATCAATGCATATATGCATATATGAGAAGGAATAGAGATTTAGTGATTCCTGGGTTCCAATTAAATTCGGACTCCAGGTTCTTTAAGGATTTATATTAGAATTAAGTTAGATTCTCAAATTACAAAAACTGAATAAAACAGCAAAAAATAAATACATTAGAACAGTAATCAATGCATGTTTGGAAAAAAAAAATCATTCAGATTAGATTTCAGGTTCATACACAATTTTCATACACACTTTTTAACCTGCATAACAGAACAACTATTTACAATAATATATATATATATATATATATATATATATATATATATATATATATATATATATATATATATATATATATATATATATATATCTTATAATATTTTTCATCAATACATGTTGAAAAAAAAATACAAACTTTACTTTTTAATTAAAATTATAAATTTAACAGTAATAATATCAACTACACACAAAATAACTAATGGTATTATAGATGTAACCTTTACTGTTAAATTATTAATATTTTAAAACAACAAAATTCTGGTCAGAGCTGGGAAACTAGTAGCTCTTGCCCCGGGCGCTGGATTTCTTCACGTAAATCAACCACGGTGTTCAAAGAGATTGATATACCCAATTCACAGTGACTAACTATAGATCTGAAATAATACAAATTAAAGACTTAAAAATATATATTCTTATTCATTATTTCCATTCCCATCTGTTTACAAATCAGACTGTTTTCCTATAAAATCCCCTGGCTTATAAAATCAGAACATTTTTGCAAATACAGTCAGCGACTGTAGAAAAAGGTCAATCAGCGATCAACTGAATAGACCATTCTGTTATTTCAACGAGCAAAAGCAGAACAGACACAAAATGCACGCTTCACTAAAAGGTGCCAGCAGCCACTTCTCCGACGTCATTTGCAGCGGTGTCCGTCTCGCGGCGTAATGTCTTTCCTCTGTAGCGTTTAATGCGAGCAGGCTTCACTCCCTGACCCCACGGCTGAACACTGCAGCTCAGTCTTAAACCTCAACGCCTCAGGATCGCTGACCGACCGCGTGCATCCCAAACCACCGATGGCGGCAACCAGATGTGCGATGATAGCCAGACGCGATGGCGCGTAGTTGGCCTAGAAACCCCTGATACTCAGGCAAAGCAGCATTTGAGAAGCCCGCAAAGGAAGGAAGGCATTTTCCACCCAGGCACCACTGCTATTCTCGAAGCTCAGGCTATTTCCAGTACAGGGTTTCTCTTGAAT